>NC_083444.1:10127096-10141024 GCF_020745735.1 Hemiscyllium ocellatum | reverse complement strand
GTGTGTGGGGGTGGGGTTGTGTGTGTGGGGGGCGTGTGTGTGTGTGAGGTGGAGTTGTGTGTGTGTGTGCGGGTGTGTGTGTATGTACAGGATGTGTGTGTGGGGGGGCTGTGAGGATGTGTGTGTGGGGGGGCTGTGAGGGTGTGTGTGTGTGGGGGTGTGTGTGGATGGGTGTGTGTGGGGGTGTGTGGATGGGTGTGTGTGGGGTGTTTGTGTGTGGGGGTATGGGTGTGTGTGTGGGGGGGATGTGTGGGTGTGTGTGTGTGTGGGGTGTGTATGAGTGTGTGTGTGTCTATGTGAATGTGAGTGTGTGCGGGTTTGTGAGTGTGTGTGACTGTGTGGGATGTGTGTGAATGTGTGGGGTGTGTCTGTGTGGTGTGTGTGTGGGGTGTGTGTGTGAGGTGTGCATTAGTGTGTGTGGGGTGTGAATGAGTGTCAGTGTCTCTATGAGTGTGTGGTGTCTGTGTGGGGGGGTTGTGAGTGTGTGTGTCTGTGTGGGGGGGTTGTAAGTGTGTGTGTCTGTGTGGGGTGTGTGTGGGGTGGGTTTTGTGTGTGAGTGTGTGGGTGTCTGTGTGGGGAGTGTGTGAGTGTGTGGGGTGTGTGTGAGCGTGTCTGTGCGGGATGTGTATCTGTGTGAGTGTGTGTGTGTGTCTGTGTGGGGTGTTTGCGTGTGTGTGGGGTATGTGTGTGTGTGGGGGGGGTGTCTGTGTGGGGTTTGTATGAGTGTGTGTGCGTGTCTGTGGGGGGGGCTTGTGAGTGTGAGTGTGTGTGTCTGTGTGGGGGTATGTGTGAATGTGTGTGTGTGTCTGTGTGGGGTTTGTGTGTGGGGAGTTTGTGTGTGTGTGTGGGGGGTGTGGATGGGTGTGTGTGTGTGTGCATGTGTGGGGGATGTGTGTGTGTGGGGGGTTTGGGTGTGTGTGTGTGGGGGGAGTGGGGGTTTGTGTGGGACTGTGTGTGTGTGGTGGGTGTGTGTGTGTGTGGGGGGTGGGTTTGGGTGCGTGTGTGGGGGTGTGTGTGTGGGGGGGGGTTGTGTGAGTGTGTGTGTATGTGGGAGTGTGTGTGTGTGTATGTGTATGTGGGAGTGTGTGTGTGTGTGGGAGTGTGTGTGTGTGTGGGAGTGTGTGTGTGTGTGGGGGTGTGTGTGTAGTGGGTGTGTGTGTGTGGGGGTGTGTGTGTAGTGGGAGTGTGTGGGGGGGCGTGTGTGGGGGGGTGAGTGTGGATGTATGTGGTGGTGGGGGTGGGGGTGTGTGTGGGGGTGGGGTTGTGTGTGTGGGGGGCGTGTGTGTGTGTGAGGTGGAGTTGTGTGTGTGTGTGCGGGTGTGTGTGTATGTACAGGATGTGTGTGTGGGGGGGCTGTGAGGATGTGTGTGTGGGGGGGCTGTGAGGGTGTGTGTGTGGGGAGTTTGTGTGTGTGTGTGGGGGTGTGTGTGGATGGGTGTGTGTGGGGTGTTTGTGTGTGGGGGTATGGGTGTGTGTGTGGGGGGGATGTGTGGGTGTGTGTGTGTGTGGGGTGTGTATGAGTGTGTGTGTGTCTATGTGAATGTGAGTGTGTGCGGGTTTGTGAGTGTGTGTGACTGTGTGGGATGTGTGTGAATGTGTGGGGTGTGTCTGTGTGGTGTGTGTGTGGGGTGTGTGTGTGAGGTGTGCATTAGTGTGTGTGGGGTGTGAATGAGTGTCAGTGTCTCTATGAGTGTGTGGTGTCTGTGTGGGGGGGTTGTGAGTGTGTGTGTCTGTGTGGGGGGGTTGTAAGTGTGTGTGTCTGTGTGGGGTGTGTGTGGGGTGGGTTTGTGTGTGAGTGTGTGGGTGTCTGTGTGGGGAGTGTGTGAGTGTGTGGGGTGTGTGTGAGCGTGTCTGTGCGGGATGTGTATCTGTGTGAGTGTGTGTGTGTGTCTGTGTGGGGTGTTTGCGTGTGTGTGGGGTATGTGTGTGTGTGGGGGGGGTGTCTGTGTGGGGTTTGTATGAGTGTGTGTGCGTGTCTGTGGGGGGGGGCTTGTGAGTGTGAGTGTGTGTGTCTGTGTGGGGGTATGTGTGAATGTGTGTGTGTGTCTGTGTGGGGTGTGTGGAGTGTGTCTGTGTGGAGTGTGTGTGTGTGTGAGGTGTGAGAGTGTGTGTGTCTGTGTGTGGGAGGTGTGAGTTTGTGTCTGTGTGTGAGTGTGTGTGTGGGAGTGTGTGTGGGGGGGATGGGTGTGGGTATGTGTGGGTGTGTGTATGTGGGGGGGCGTGTGTGGGGTGTGTGTGTGTGTGGGTGTGGATGTGTGTGTGTAGGGGGTTGGTGTGTGTGTGTGGATGTGTGTGTGGGTGTGTGTGGGGGTGGGGTTCTGTGTGTGTGAGGAGTGTGTGTGTGTGGGAGGTGTGTGAGTGTGTCTGTGTGTGGGAGGTGTGAGTTTAGGTCTGTGTGTGGGGTCTGTGCGGGGTGTGTGTGTCTGTGCAGGGTTTGTGTGTGTTAGTGTGTGTGTGTCTGTGTGGGGAGTGTGTGGGGTGTGTGTCAGTGTATCTGTGTGGGGTGTGTGTGTGTATGTATGTGTGTGTGTGGGAGGTCTGTGAGTGTGTGTGTGGGAGGTGTGTGTCTGTGTGTGGGAGGTGTGAGTTTGTGTCTGTGTGTGGGGTGTGTGTGAGTGTGTGTGTCTGTGTGGGTGGTGTGTGTGAGTGTGTGTGTGGGAGGTGTGAGTGTGTGTGTGTGTGTGTCTGTGTGTGGGAGGTGTGAGTGTGGGGGGGGTCTGTGTGTGTGTGTGTGTTTGTGTGGGGTGTGTGTGTCTGTGGGGGGGGTTGCGAGTGTGAGTGTGTGTGTCTGTGTGGGGGAGGTGTGAGTGTGTGTGTCTGTGTGGGGGAGGTGTGAGTGTGTGTGTGTCTGTGTGTGGGGGCGTCTGTGTGTGTGTGTGTGTGTGAATGTGTGTGTGTGTGTCTGTGTGGGGTGTGTGTGTGTGTGTGAGTGTGTGAGTGTGTGTGTGTCTGTGTGGGGACTGTGTGTGTGTGTGTCTGTGTGGGGATTGTGTGTGTGTGTGAGTGTGTGTGTGTGTGTGTGTGGGGTGTGTGAGTGTCTGTGCGGGGTGTGTGTGTGGGGTGAGTGTGTGTGTGTGGGGGGGTGTGCGTGTGTGTGTGGGGTGTGTCTGTGTGGGGTGTTTGGGAGGTGTGATTTTGTGTGTGTGTGTGGGGTTTGAGTGTGTGTGGGAGGGTGTGAGTGTGTGTGGAGGTCTGTGTGTGGTGGGGTGTCTATGTGAGTGTGTGTGTGTCTGTGTGACTGTGTGTTAGTGAGTATGTGTGACTGTGTGTGTGTGAGAATGAGTGTGAGATACCGGATGATCTGTCCGGTTTCTAATTCTTGAGTGAACTATACTATAAACGGAAGAGCCTTGGGAAAAGTTGATGAGCAGAGAGATCTGGGAGTGCAGGCCCATTGTACCCTGAAGGTTGCTGCACAGGTGGATAGAGTGGTCAAGAAGGCATATGGTATGCTTGTCTTCATCGGATGGGGTATTGAGTATAAGAGCTGGCAGGTCATGTTAAAATTGTACAAGACGTTGATTTGGCCGCATTTAGAATACTGTGTACAGTTCTGGTCACCACATTACCAAGAGGATGTGGATGCTTTGGAGAGGGTGCAGAGAGGGTTTATGAGGATGTTGCCTGGTATGGAAGGTGCTAGCGATGAAGAGAGGTTGAGTAGGTTAGGTTTGTTTTCATTAGAAAATAGGAGATTGAGGGGGGAACCTGATTGAGGTTTACAAAACCATGAAGGGTATAGACAGGGGGGATAGAGATCAGCTTTTACCCAGGGTGAGGGATTCAATAACGAGAGGTCACGCTTTCAAAGTGAGAGGTGAAAAGTTTAAGGGGTATACATGCGGCAAATACTTCACACAGAGGGTGGTGGGTGTCTGGAACGCGTTGTCAGCAGAGGTGGTAGAGACAGGTACAGTAGATTCATTTAAGATGCGTGTGGACAGATGCATGAATAGGTGGGGAGCAGAGGGATACAGATGCTTAGAAGTTGGGTGACATGTTGAGACAGTGGATTTGGATCGGCTCAGGCTTGGAGGGGCCGAAGGGCCTGTTCCTGGGCTGTAAATTTTCTTTGTTCTTTGTTCATTTTAACTTGCCTCTCGCAGCTTCCTCAGCCTTTACAGAGGGTCGTTACAAACAGCCTGTGAGTCTGGAGTCACGTGTAGGCCACACTGGGTCAGGATGGCAAATTTCCTTCCTGTGGTGGATGCTTTCAGAATCACCACTCTTAATTCCACTTGTATTCATGAGTTGACATTGAAGAGCTGCTGGTCATTGCAGCATTAACCACTACTAGGGGAAAGTGAGGGCTACAGATGCTGGAGATCAGAGTCGATAGTGTGTGGTGCTGGAAAAGCACAGCAGGTCAGACAGCGTCCGAGGGGCAGGAGAATCGACCGGCTTGCTGAAGGGGTAATTCCCGAAACGTTGACTGCTCCTCGGATGCTGTCTGACCTGCTGTGCTTTTCCAGCACCGCTCTCTCTGCATTAGCCTCTCCCGCTGGATGACCAGCCCATGACCGTGCCCCTTGCTCCCACCAGCCCCAGCTCCTTGGCTGGACATCCCCTTCTCGTCCTGGAACCATCTGAGTAGATTCCTTCACATCCTGTGATGGGTGGAGGGTGTATTGCTCCCTGTAGGACAGGCGCTGGGAGATTAACCAGTGGCCATGTCAGGAAACGGCGCCATTTCCCGCTGGCTGATGCAACAACAACACTGCATTTGCAGTGCGCCTAAAGAACGATCTCAAATTTGACACACTAAGGGGATGCAATGGGCTGATGATGCAAAACTCTGTGGAAAAAGCTAGTTTCGAGGAGCATCTGAAAGGGGGGGGGTGGGGGCAAAGGAATTCCAGAGGTTAAAGGTTAAGCCAGCTGGAGGCATGATTGCTGATGATGGAATGATGGAAATGAGAGGGATTGCAGGACTGCAGGTATTTCAGAGGTCTGTGTGGCTGGAGGTGTTTACGGAGATAGGGCGGGCAGTGAGGTATCTGAAAACAAGGATGAGGATTTTGAAACTGAGGCCTACGCAGGCTGGGAGCCCACCCGGGGGGGAAGTGCGAGTGAGGTTTGGCGTGAGGTAGTGAGACGAGAGGGTAGAGTTTGCTGGGAATGGGGGAATTTTACCTGCTGAAGGCAGGCAGTATGGAGGTGCACAGAGCGCTGAGGGACCTGGACAGGGTGGAAAGGAAAAGTCGCATTTCCTCACAAGACAGGTCAGTAAGTTGGCGGCGAAGACAGGAAGTAACCGGTGGCCGGGCTGAAGGGTTGCGAGAGTCTGGAACTCAAAAGACTGCCAACTCACAGCCTCTCAAGGTTTGTGCGAAGATTTGTAGCTCGGGTGCTCGTTGTTGTGGTTCTGTTCGCCGAGCTGGAAGTTTTTGTTGCAAACGTTTCGTCCCCTGGCTAGGCGACATCATCAGTGCTCTGGAGCCTCCTGCGAAGCGCTTCTTTGATGTTTCTTCCGGTATTTATAGTGGTCTGTCCTTGCCGCTTCCGGGTGTCAGTTTCAGCTGTCCGCTGTAGTGGTTGGTATATTGGGTCCAGGTCGATGTGTTTGTTGATGGAGTTTGTGGACACTATATAGGACAAACAGGAAGACAGCTAACAATCCGCATACATGAACACCAACTAGCCACGAAACGACACGACCAGCTATCCCGAGTAGCCACACACTCAGACAACAAGCAACATGAATTCGACTGGGAAAACACTACTATCTTAGGGCAAGCCAGACAGAGAACAGCCAGGGAATTCCTAGAGGCATGGCATTCATCCACAAACTCCATCAACAAACACATCGACCTGGACCCAATATACCAACCACTACAGCGGACAGCTGAAACTGACACCCGGAAGCGGCAAGGACAGACCACTATAAATACCGGAAGAAACATCAAAGAAGCGCTTCGCAGGAGGCTCCAGAGCACTGATGATGTCTCCTAGCCAGGGGACGAAACGTTTGCAACAAAAACTTCCAGCTCGGCGAACAGAATCACAGCCTCTCTTGAAGGCTCAGGTTTAGAGATATTATAAAAAATAAATGAGCCCTCCAGAGAACTGGGTGTGAGCTTGAAAATGAGGGATTTCTGGTTAATCGCAGGAACACAAGCTCCAGATTAATGAAATGTCTGTTGATACCAGGTGCTGGAATCCCCACCCTTAACCACTGCCTCATATCCTGTTGGTGTCTCTAGAGTTATAGTGTCCTGTTACTGAATGTGCCATTAACCAGCGCTGTGTGTCCTGTCAATATCTCCGAGTGCTGCTGCTAATTGTCTCTTCTCTCTGTCAGATGAGGTGGGAGCTCTTGTCTTCGACATCGGCTCATTCACTGTGAGAGCTGGCTACGCTGGAGAAGACTGCCCCAAGGTATACGATTGTTCCCCGTTTCTTCTGGCTTGCTGTTGTATCTTACCTGCACCCGTTCCCACTAACTTCCTCTCTCTCTCTCTCTCTCTCTCTTTCTCTCTCTCTCTGCTACCATTTGGCAGTTACCTGTTCCACAGTGCCCAAACACTTGCTGCTTCTGAAATGCCCACACACTTATCGAACTAAAAGAGTGCGGAGAGGAAGGTGGAATTGTCAAGTCATACAGACGTACAGCACAGAAACAGACCCTTCGGTCCATCCCGTCCATGCTGACCAGATATCCCAACCCAATCTAGTCCCACCTGCCAGCACCCGGCCCATATCCCTCCAAACCCTTCCTATACATATACCCATCCAAATGACTTTTAAATGTTGCAATTGTACCAGCCTCCACCACTTCCTCTGGCAGCTCATTCCATACCCGTACCACCCTCTGTGTGAAAAAGTTGCCCCTTAGGTCTCTTTTATATCTTTCCCTTCTCAAATTAAACCTATGCCCTCTTTTTTGGACTCCCTTATCCTGGGGAAAAGACCTTCGCTGGTTACCCTATCGAAGCCCCTAATTATTTTATAAACCTCTATAAGGTCACCCCTCAGCCTCCAACGCTCCAGGGAAAACAGCCCTAACCTGTCCTTGTAGCTCATATCCTCCAACCCTGGCAACATCCTTGTAAATCTTTTCTGAACCTTTTCAATTTCACAACATCTTTCCGATAGGAAGGAGACCAGAATTGCACGCAATATTCCAAAAGTCGGCTAACCAACGTCCTGTACAGCCGCAACATGACCTCCCAACTCCTGTACTCAATACTCTGACCAATAAAGAAAGCGTACCAAGCGCCTTCTTCACTATCCTATCTACCTGCGACTCCACTTTCAAGGAGCTATGAACCTGCACTCCAAGGTCTCTTTGTTCAGCAACACTCCCTAGGACCTTACCATATAAGTCCTGCTAAGATTTGCTTTCCCAAAATGCAGCACCCTCACATTTATCTAAATTGAACTCCATCTGCCACTTCTCACCCCTAACGGTCCTTCTGATCAAGGTCCTGTTGTAATCTGAGATAACTCCTTCACTTTCGGCTGGTAGGAATGCGCGTCAGAACTTTACCCGTGACCAACGTTCAAATAAGCTGGGCTTGGATTCTTTGGAACAGGGGTTGGGGGCAGATTTAGTTGTCAGGTATACAGCCATGAGGGACTTAACAGGAAAGATAAATAGCAGTTAGATCAGTAACCAGGCAGCAGAGATTTGTAATTGAAAGAGTCCGAGGGGGAGGTGACGATGAAATAGTTTTGCCCTGACAGTTTACAGCAGATGTGAGGAAATCCCAGACAGTGGCAGTAATCTGGAACTCAGTGCCTCTGAAGGTAAAAAACCCTCTGATCGGTTAAGAATACTCAGACGGGCTGTTGTAATGGCAAGGCAGTAGGCCCAGTGCTGGGAAATGGGATAGCATTAGTTAGGTGGCTACTTCAGATAGGCATTGACTCGATGGGCCAAAGGGCGTTTTTTTTCTCTCTCTCTGCTGTAGATCTCCAGAACTCAACACGGATTTGATGGGGACAGTGTAGAGGGAGCTTTACTCTGTGTCTAACCCTGTACAGTCTCTGTCCTGGGAGGGTTTGATGGGGACAGTGTAGAGGGAGCTTTACTCTGTATCTAACCCTGTACAGTTCCCTGTCCTGGGAGTGTTTGATGGGGACAATGTAGAGGGAGCTTTACTCTGTATCTAACCCCGTCCTGTCCTGGGAGTGGTTGATTGGGGACAGTGTAGAGAGAGCTTTACTCTGTATCTAACCCCGTCCTGGGAGTGTTTGATGGGGACAATGTAGAGGAAGCTTTACTCTGTATCTAAACCCATCTTGTCCCTGTCCTGGGAGTGTTTGATGGGGGACAGTATAGAGGGAGCTTTACTCTGTATCTAACCCCGTGCTGTCCCTGTCCTGGGGAGTGTTTGATGGGGGACAGTATAGAGGGAGCTTTACTCTGTATCTAACCCCGTGCTGTCCCTGTCCTGGGAGTGTTTGATGGAGAATGGTGTAGAGGGAGCTTTACTCTGTATCTAACCCCATCCTGTCCCTGTCCTGGGAGTGTTTGATGGGGGACAGTGTAGAGGGAGCTTTACTCATTGTGTGTCATTGGAATTTCCTCCTTAAGTCTTGAGTCCACCCATAGTTCCAACCCTTCCCTTCCCTTCCTGACCGGGTGTGGGTCACCCTCTGTCACACCCTCTCACTTCAAAGTTGTCCACATGTACCTTGTCCTTTCTGTCTGTGATTTCACTCCCGGAAGGAGGGGGGAGAAACTGAAACAAGCCTTTTGTTTTTTTCCCTCGCCCCTGACGTCCCTGCTGATTTCTGCTTTCCCAGGCGGACTTCCCGACCACCGTGGGACTCATTAACCACGACGAGGCGGCCATGGAGATCGATGAAGAGAAGGACGCAAAGTCGGGGAAGACGTACTACATTGACACTAACTCCCTGCACGTGCCCAGGGAGGGTGTGGAGGTTATCTCTCCTCTGAAGAATGCAATGAGTGAGTGACTGTTTCGGAGGTGAGGTGGGGCGAATGCCATAGGCCCGAGTGTGACCCCCCCCCCCATATCCTGTGCCACTCTCCCACCTGAGACCCATCCACTTCCTGGGGCAGGGCCACGGGGTTCAGCATGGGTACGGTGGCTTGATCCTTGTTCGTGGCTAGGCCCAGCCATTGAGCTTCGGCCAGCTATTCCTCTATGGAGGCCACCACAGTTTGAATCTAACCGCACCCACCTAGGCCCTGTGGAAGTGGATTGACCATTCAGAGCTGGTGCCATGGCCCTGACCAGACCCCGTCAAAATATATTTCGAAGATGGCCTAGAATCCTGAGTGTTCCTTACTTTAAAGGCAAGTGCCAGCTGTTTTGTACTGCATTCAATTCGATTGGTTAAACTCTCCAGCACTAACCAAAACATATTTTATTCATGCACGCTAGTTAAAAGCAGGAAGGCATTGGAATATTTAACTCCGTTGGAAAACCGAACAGGATAATAGATTATTTAACTACTAAACAGTAACTTTTCCAATAGTAACATCCCATAAACAAACCCTTGGCAAAAAGCAAAAATCAGTAAAATGGATTGTTTCACAGGCAAGTTTCGAGTCCAGGAGGAAAACATCAAGAGAAAACTCAGAGAGAGAGTAGCAGGGAGAGATGCAGCTTCTAAACCCAGCTTCCAGACCCTAGCAACTGCAACTGAAAAACTAAAAATCCCCCACCCAGTCAGGCTGCTTCTATTGTTCCAACTTTTTTTTTAAAAACCAAGGCCTCGCAAACTGTTTCCTTTGTTGGCTCTGAGTAGACCTTGGGGCATCCTTCTCTTAACCTTTCTTCATAAAGAAAACCAGGACAAAATCTACCTCTACAAGCTATAGTATGGTTCCAGTGGTAAGCTGCCATTTTAAGCCACTGCAGTCTTTGGGGTATAGGGACACTCGCACAGTGTCGTTAGGGAGGGAGTCCCAGGATTTTGACCCAGCGACGCTGAAGGAACGGTGATATGTTTCCAAGTCAGGATGGCATGTGGCTTGCAGGGTGCAGTATCCTGCGTCAGTTAACAGTGTGATAATGAGCAAATAATCTGTTTTCTTTGTACGTTGCTTGTTATAGAGTCACAGAAGTAGACCCTTCGGCCCAACCAGTCCGTGCCGACTATAATCCCAAACTAAATCAGTCCCACCTGCCTGCTCCTGGCCCACACCCCTCCAAACCTTTCCTATTCATGTATCCCTCCAAATGGCTTTTAAATGCTGTAACTGTACCAGCCTCCACCACTTCCTCTGGCAGCTCATTCCATACCCATACCACCCTCTGTGTGAAAAAGTTGTCTGTCATGCCCTTTGTAAATCCTTCTTCTCTCACCTAAAAATCGTGTCCCCTTGTCCTGAAATCCCACACCATTGGGCAAGGTCCCTTACTCATCACCTTAACTGTGCCCCTCATGTTTCTATAAGGTCACTCCTCAACCTCCTACGCTCCAGGGATAAAAGTCTCAGCCTCTCCTTATGACTCCTCCATTCCCGGCAACAACCTCGTTACAGAGGAGGTTGAGAGGTGACTTAATTGAGACATATACAATAATCAGAGGGTTGGATAGGGTGGACAGTGAGAGCCTTTTTTCTCAGATGGTGATGGCTAGCACGAGGGGGCATAGCTTTAAATTGAGGGGTGATAGATATAGGACAGATGTCAGAGGTAGTTTCTTTACTCAGAGAATGCCCTGCCTGCAACAGTAGTAGATTTGCCAATTTTAAGGGTATTTAAATGGGCATTGGATCGACATATGGATAGTTTAGGTTAGTTGGGCTTCAGATTGGTTCCACAGGTTTGGACAATATCAAGGGCTCTGTAATGCACTGTTACGTACTATGTTCTAACAAGATCTTTTCTGAACCCTCTCCAGCTCAATAATAATATAACAGGGTGATCAGAACCGCACCCTATCCCTCAGAAGTGACGTCACCAAAAAAAGCCCCCTGATTTTCTCAGGAGTAATGCCACGGCGTCTGAGAGGGCAGACGGGGCCTGAGTTCAATGTCTCACTGGAAACACCGCACCCCAGTACTGCACTGGAACATTTGCCTGGAGTCGGTCTTGAACCGGGGGACCTTGCGATGCAGAGGTTCGAGTGCTACCA
The DNA here is from genome assembly GCF_020745735.1 of Hemiscyllium ocellatum. Lineage (NCBI taxonomy): Eukaryota > Metazoa > Chordata > Chondrichthyes > Orectolobiformes > Hemiscylliidae > Hemiscyllium > Hemiscyllium ocellatum. The sequence goes on along the minus strand of NC_083444.1, from coordinate 10,129,966 downwards.
ACTGAACCACTCCTGTCTTCCTCTGGGGAGAAGTGAAAAAACCAGGTTAAAGAGGAGATAGGAACACGACTAGGCCAATCTGCCCCTTGAGCCTGTTCCCCACCATTTAATGAGATCACGGCTACAGTGTGAGTTTATTACATATATCTGCCTTTAGCCTGTATCTCTTCACACCTTTGTTTCGTCACAAGAAGTTGGTTTGCAAGTCCTCCATTGCTCAGGGGACGGAGTTTAAAAGCAGGGAGGTTATGTTGTAGCTGTACAGGCCGCACCTGGAGTACCGTGTGCAGTTCTGGTCTCCTTACTTGAGAAAAGACGTACTGGCTCTGGAGGGGGTGCAGAGGGGGTTCACTCGGTTGATTCCGGAGTTGAGGGGGTTGGCTTATGAGGAGAGATTGAGTAGATTGGAACTATCATCGTTGGAATCGAGAAGAATGAGGGGCGATCATATAGAAATATATAAAATGCTGAACGGAATCGATCAGATAGGAGCAGGGAGGCTGTTCCCACCCGCGGGTGAAACTCGAACGAGGGGGCATGGCCTCCAAATAAAGGGGGCGCGGATTTCGGACTGAGTTGAGGAGGAACGTCTTCACCCAAAGGGTTGTGAATCTGTGGAATTCTCTACCCAGGGAAGCAGTTGAGGCAATCTCATTGAAGGCAAAGAGAGAGAGAGAGAGAGAGATTTGAACAGTCAAGGAATTAAGGGTGACTGAGAGCAGGTGGGTCAGTGCAGCCAAGGCCAGGAAAAGGTCAGCCATGATCTTACTGAATGAACGAGGGGTCATTCCAACGATGATAGTTCCAATCTACTCGATCTCTCCTCATAAGCCAACCCCCTCAACTCCGGAATCAACCGAGTGAACCTCCTCTGCACCTCCTCCAGAGCCAGTACGTCCTTTCCCAAGTAAGGACACAGTACTCCAGGTGCGGCCTGCACAGCTACAGCATAACCTCCCTGCTTTTAAACTCCATCCCCTGAGCAATGGAGGACAATATTCCATTTGCCTTCTTCATAACTTCCAAACCAACTTCTTCTACACCTGCTCCTGGTTCTTATTATCTGTCTCAAATTTAAAACTAACAACTGATCTCACATCCCCTGCTGTCTGTGAATTGCAAACGTAGAATCCCTACAGTGTGGAAGCAGGCCATTCGGGCAATCAAGTCCACACTAACCCTTTAAAGAGCATCCCAACCAGACCCAACCCCATCTATCCTATAAACCTGCATTCCCATGGATAACCCAGTCTAACCTGCACATCCCTGGACACTATGGGTAATTTAGCACGGCCAATCCACCCAAACCTGCACGTTTTTGGACTGTGGGAGGAAACCGGAGCACCCGGAGGAAACCCACGCAGACACGGGGAGAATGTGCAAACTCCACACGGACAGTCGCCCAAGGCTGGAATCGAACCTGGCCCAGTGAGGCAGCAGTGCTAACCACTGACCCACCGTGCCGCCTCACCTCAAGAAATGCTTTCAAACATCTTTCCTGAATTGGCCTATGCCTCCAGTTCCGGAATCTTGATTTCCTCCAGCTCCTTTTGTTAATGTTTGGAAAACTTCAGTCAGATCGCCCCTTAACCTTCCAAATTCTCGAACCAACAGCTCTAATTTGCATAATCACTGTTCATAATTTAACCGCGAGAATCCAGGGATCATTCTGAGAAAATCTATGTTGAACAGCCTCCGAGACCAATATATCCTTCCCAATGTGGAGATTTTACAGGTGCCCACAATGTAGTCTCCTGCTGCTATAAGGGCTGGTATGCCTTCTGAAATCAGAAAGGTAAAATTGTTATTCTGTGAATTGGTCAGAGTATTGAGTACAGGAGATGGGAGATCATGGTGCAGCTGTACAGGACATTGGTTAGGCCACTTTTGGAATGTTGCGTGCAATTCTGGTCTCCCTCCTATAGGAAGGAAATTGTGAAACTTGAAAGGGTTCAGAAATAAATTTACAAGGAAATTGCCGGGTTTGAAGGGTTAGAGCTACAGGGAGAGGCTGAACACGCTGGGGCTGTTTTCCCTGGAGCGTCAGAGGCTGAGGGGTGACCTTATAGAGGTTTACAAAATCATGAGGGGGCATGGATAGGATAAATAGACAAGGTCTTTTCCCTGGGGTGGGGGAGTTCAGAACTAGAGGGCATAGGTATAGGGTGAGAGGGGAAAGTTATAAAAGAGACTTAAGGGGCAACTTTTTCACACAGAGGGTGGTATGTGTATGGAATGAGCTGCCAGAGGAAGTGGTGGAGGTTGGTACAATTGCAACATTTAAGAGGCATTTGGATGGGTATATGAATAGGAAGGGTTTGGAGGGATATGGGCCAAGTGCTGGCAAAATGGGACAAGATTAGGTTAAGATATCTGGTCGGCATGGACGGGTTGGGCCGAAGGGTCTGTTTCCGTACTGTACGTCTATCTGACTGTAGTCTTTTTGCCTGTTTGCTTACTACAAGCTCCTCTTTACCCTCTTGTTCTGTCTTTCACCCATCTCTATCTTTACCCTCCATCCCTGAGCTTCATTCAAAACTTCCTTTTGTGTACTTTTTCACTTCCCCTCTCTGTTTCATCATGGAGACGCCGGAGTTGGACTGGGGTGGACAAACCTAAAAATCACACAACACCAGGTTAGAGTCCAACAGGTTTACTTGGAAGCACTAAGCTTTCGGAGCTCCTTCATCAGGTGGGTGTGGAGAATAAGGTTGTAAGACATAGAATTTATAGCAAAAGTTTACAATGTGATGTAGCTGAAATTATACATTGAAAAAGACTTGAATTGTTTGTTAAGTCTCTCATTTTTTAGTATTAACATGTTAGTTTCAGTTCTTTTATATGTAAATCTCAAAACTCTTTTTAAAAGT
>NC_083444.1:10054596-10122096 GCF_020745735.1 Hemiscyllium ocellatum | reverse complement strand
GATGGCGATCGCTTCACGAATGACTCCTGAACTTTGGCGTTTCCTCCCTCTCCACCTCCCTCCTTTAAGATGGCTCTGAAGGCCTTGCTCTTTGACTAAACTCTTCACGCAATAAGAAACAGAGACAGCATGAGGCCATTCGGCCCCTCACACTTGCCCATCCGTGGCTGATCGGTTGTAGGCCTCAACTCCTCTTCCTTGCCCGAAGCCCTCAGCTTTCACAAGTGTGTTATCTCCTCACTTTCAATGATCTCACCTCAATGGTTCTCTCCGATAGAGAATTCGAACAGTTCGCTGCCCTGTGACAGAGGGAATTGCCCCTCCCCCCCAGTCTCAGTGTGAAATTATTCTGTCGCAGTACCCTGTGGTTTGTGGTTCTCTCCTGAGTGGGAAACATCTTCTCAACGTCTTCCCGCCAAGCTCCATCAGCGTCTGAGATGTTTCAGCGAGATCCTTCTCATCGACTCTGAATCAGTAAAAACCAAACTGGTTGTCGATCAGTCAGTCCCTTCATTCCAGGGATCCGGCCCAGCGTAGAAACAGGCCTTTCGGTCCACCCAGTCCGTGCTGAGCACAATCCCAAACTTCCCGCTCTGATGAAGAGCCACCGAGATGCGAAACGTTCGCCTGCCCTCACTCCACGGATGCCAGCTGTCCCACTGTGATGTCCTCAAGTTGGGAACTTCGCTTTAAACTGAGGTGGGGAAGGGGTGATAGATAGAGGACGGATGTCAGAGGTAGTTTCTTTACTCAGAGAGAAGTAGAGGTGCCCTGCCTGCAACTGTAGTAGACTCACCACCTTTGTGGGCATTTAAATGGGCATTGGATAGGCATATGGATGAGAATGGGATTGTGGACGTTAGATGGGATTCAGATTGGTTTCACAGATTGGCATAACATCGAGGGCCGAAGGAATGCGCTGGAATGTTCTATGTTTTCCTTTCAATAATCCCAAACTAGACCTGTGCCAGCTGCCTGTCCTTGGTGCGTATCCCTCCAAATGTTTCTTATTCATGTTACGTATCCAAATATCTTTTAAGCGTTGGAACCGTACCCACAACCATTACTTCCTGTGGAAGGTCAGTCAGCCTCCGTGTAAAATAGAATCACCCCCGGTGGTCTTTTTAAAATCTTCCTGCTCCAAACCTTAAAATAATGCCCCCTTAGTTTTGAACTCCCCCACCCTGGGGAAAGGGCACCGGCTGTTAAACTTACCCCCAGCCCTCGTGACTTTATAAATGTCGCTGATCTGAATTGGAGCCCGGTCTCACTTGTCTGATGAGCCCAGGCTGAACAGGTTGGGACTCTGCTCCCTGGAGTGTCAAAAAATGAGAGGTGATTGCACTGAAATGTTTTGGATACTTAAGGGGCTGTATAGGTTAAACACTGAGAGGATAGACCCTCTTATCTCTGATGAAATATCTCCAAGACTAACGTGTGCGGTTTTTTTAAATACGGGGAGGACTGTGAAGCCGGGAGTTATTACACATGTCCAACTACCCTGACACTGGGCAGCAGGCTGTGCTATTTCTGAGTGTATTGCTGGTGCCTGGAGTCACATAGAGACCAGACCTGGTAAGGACAACTGGTACATCCTTTCCTGAAGAGAGTTCGTGAACTTTTTATGACAATTGACGATGGCCACCATCACTACAATTTTCTATATGTTCTAGATTGATTCATTTAATTTAAACTTCAAGCTAACCTGGTGGGATTAGAACCGATGTTCCTGAAGCATTAGACTGATCCTAGGGATTACTAGTCCAGACTATAAGACCATAAGACATAGGAGTGGAAGTAAGGCCATTCGGCCCATCGAGTCCACTCCGCCGTTCAATCATGGCTGATGGGCATTTCAACTCCACTTACCCGCATTCTCCCCGTAGCCCTTAATTCCTCGAGGCAACAATAACCTATCAATCTCTGCCTTGAAGACATTTAGCGTCCCGGCCTCCACTGCACTCTGCGGCAATGAATTCCACAGGCCCACCACTCTCTGGCTGAAGAAATGTCTCTGCGTTTCTGTTCTGAATTGACCCCCCTCTAATTCTAAGGCTATGTCCACGGGTCCTAGTCTCCTCACCTAATGGAAACAATTTCCTAGCGTCCACCCTTTCCAAGCCATGTATTATCTTGTACGTCTCTACTAAGTCTCCCCTTAATCTTCTAAACTCCAACGAATACAATCCCAGGATCCTCAGCCGTTCCTCATATGTTAGACCAACCATTCCAGGGATCATCCGTGTGAATCTCCGCTGGACACGTTCCAGTGCCAGTATGTCCTTCCTGAGGTGTGGGGACCAAAACTGGACACAGTACTCCAAATGGGGCCTAACCAGAGCTTTATAAAGTCTCAGTAGCACAACGGTGCTTTTATATTCCAACCCTCTTGAGATAAGAGACAACATTGCATTCGCTTTCTTAATCACGGACTCAACCTGCATGTTTACCTTTAGAGAATCCTCGACTAGCACTCCCAGATCCCTTTGTACTTTGGCTTTACGAATTTTCTCACCGTTTAGAAAGTAGTCTATGCTTTTATTCTTTTTGCCAAAGTGCAAGACCTCGCACTTGCTCACGTTGAATTCCATCAGCCATTTCCTGGACCACTCTCCCAAACTTTGCCACTCTGCATCTCCAAGTGCTAATACCTCATGATGTGGGTCAGATTTTGAGCAATAATATACCGATGAGTGAACGTGAGGCTGATTTGCTCTGTTCAGGCTGCTATGTGAATGTACTGGTTGTCTTTCATTCTGCTGGGATCTCACAGGGATCTTGTGTGTTGCAGTGGAACACCCGGGCCAAGCGAGAGAAGCTGACCGAGCTGATGTTTGAGCACTACAACATCCCCGCCTTCTTCCTCTGCAAGACCGCGGTGCTCACCGCGTATCCTTCAGGCTGTCCAAAGCCAGGCTGCTGTCCCCAGTCCACAGCACAGCCCCAGTAGGCACATACATGGGGACTGAGCCAACTGGGAGCTCCTGTCTGCAATGTGGTCCTGAGTGTGTACCGGTCTGGAACACGGTCCTGAGTGTGTGTCCCGGTCTGGAACACTGTCCTGACTGTCCGTCCCGGTCTGCAATGTGGTCCGGAGTGTGTGTCCCGGTCTGGAACTCGGTCCTGAGTGTGCGTCCCGGTCTGGAACACGGTCCTGAGTGTGTGTCCCGGTCTGGAACACGGTCCTGACTGTCCGTCCCGGTCTGCAATGTGGTCCGGAGTGTGCGTCCCGGTCTGGAACTCGGTCCTGAGTGTGCGTTCCGGTCTGGAACACGGTCCTGAGTGTGCGTCCCGGTCTGGAACACTGCCCTGACTGCGTCCCGGTCTGGAACACTGCCCTGACTGTGCGTCCCAGTCTGGGACACTGTCCTGACTGTCCGTCCCGGTCTGGAACACTGCCCTGACTGTGTGTCCCGGTCTGGAACACTGCCCTGACTGTGCGTCCCGGTCTGGGACACTGTCCTGAGTGTGCGTCCCGGTCTGGAACACTGCCCTGGCTGTGCATCCCGGTCTGGAACACGGTCCTGACTGTGCGTCCTGGTCTGGAACATTGACCTGACTGTGCGTCCCGGTCTGGAACACGGTCCTGACTATGCGTCCCGGTCTGGAACACGATCCTGACTGTGCGTCCCGGTCTGGAACACTGCCCCGACTGTGCGTCCCATTCTGGAACACTGTCCCGAGTGTGCGTCCCGGTCTGGAACACTGTCCTGACTGTGCGTCCCAGTCTGGAACACTGTCCTGACTGTGCGTCCTGGTCTGGAACATGTTCCTAACTGTGCGTCCCGGTCTGGAACACGGTCCTGAGTGTGCGTCCTGGTCTGGAACACGTTCCTAACTGTGCGTCCCGGTCTGGAACACGGTCCTGAGTGTGCGTCCCGGTCTGGAACACTGTCCAGACTGTACGTCCCGGTCTGGAACACGGTCCTGACTGTACGTCCCGGTCTGGAACACTGCCCTGACTATGCGTCCCGGTCTGGAACACGATCCTGACTGTGCGTTCCTGTCTGGAACACGATCTGACTGGAATTCTGCTCCCATGAGACCCATGTTTGAGTAGTATCTCCCATGTGTTAGAAGTAAACGCAGATGTTTATTCCTGTAAAGGCCTCATTCTTACAGTGAATATCAGTGGGACAAGACGCACCTATCCCTCTCTCTGAGACCACCAAACCAACACTGTTGACGATGGCGTCTTTTGCAGAGATATTAAACTGTCAGCCCGACTCTTTCTGAGGGTAGACCTTCAGATCCTGAGCATCTTCTGGAAGAAGAGGTGGGGAGTCCTCCCAGCGTATCCCTCATCCAACATCCTCAAAATTGGATTATCTGATGCTGTTTGTATGACACTACAGCAGACGCCCCACTTAAGTCCTTCACTTTGGAAAAGGTGCTACGAGAATGCAAGTCTTTAATTCACCTGAGAGTTGCCGAGCCAGCTCTGAAGTGCTCATTCTGGTAACATAGGAAACTGCACAGCAAGATCCCACAAGCAGCCCACAGGATAGAAGTCTCACCCCCCCCCCCGGTTCTCAGTGATGATCTTTGAGGGTCCAGGACACTGGGTGGAGAATTTCTGGCGAATGGGGAGGGCTGGTTCAAACATCCCATCTATGGAGCGTTTTGGTACATCTCATAAACGCAGGTTTTTCTCTCTCTCTCTCTCTCTCTCTCCTGAGCCAATGGACCTCACTGTCTCCGTGTAGAATCTCTCCTTGACTGTCTCCTCTCCCACCATGACAGCTTCGCCAACGGGCGATCCACTGGCCTGGTCCTCGATAGTGGTGCTACCCACACGACTGCTATCCCCGTGCACGATGGCTACGTCCTGCAGCAAGGTAGGACCCTTTCACCTCTCTGTGTGGTAACTGTAACCCCCCCACACCCCACCCCCCTTCAGGGTTTCTGGCCTCCTGGCTGTGCCTCACCTATGGGTGCTCCCTCTAGCTTGGGTACACATTCCTTGAGCGCTGCCCGTTCAGTAACTAAGACACTTCCTTCTGAACAGAGTTTATTGACTCCTCAGTCGCGTAGCTCCTTCCATAGAACAGTCCGACTTCCTTTTAATCCACCTGTCACAGCTCGGAAACATACCCTTTGGCCCAATCATCCATGCTGACCAGATATCCCAACCTTACCTAGTCCTGAGTTGGAGATGCCAATCTGCAGAAACTTGGCATGCTTGATCTTCTTTGAGATCCTCTCCATTTTAAGCCAGCACTTTAATCTGGTCCCACCTGCCAGCACCCGGCCCATATCCCTCCAAACCCTTCCTATTCATGTCCCCATCCAGATGACTCTTAAATGTTGTCATTGTACCAGCCTCCACCACATCCTCTGGCAGCTCATTCCATACACGTACCACCCTCTGTGTGAAAATGTTGCCCCTTAGGTCTCTTTTATATCTTTCCCCTCTCACCCTAAACCTATGCCCTCTAGTTTTGGACTACCCCATCCCAGAGAAAAGACCTTGTCTATTTACCCTATCCATGGTTGTATAAACCACTATAAGGTCACCCCTCAGCCTCCGATGCTCCAGGGAAAACAGCCCCAGCCTATTCAGCCTCTCCCTGTAGCTCAGATCCTCCAACCCTGATAACATCCTTGTAAATCTTTTTTGAACCCTTTCAAGTTTCACAATATCTGTCCTATAGCAGAGAGAGCAGAATTGATTGCTGCTTTCCAACAGTGGCCTAACCAATGTCCTGTACAGCCGCAACATGACCTCCCGACTCCTGTACTCAATGCTCTGACCAATAAAGGAAAGCATACCAAACACCTTCTCCACTCACCTATCTACCTGCAACTCCACTTTCAAGGAGCTTTGAACCTGCACTCCAAGGTCTCTTTGTTCAGCAACACTCCTGGGACCTTACCATTAAGTGTATAAATCCTGCCCTGACTGATGTTCTAACACATTCCACGACCATCAGGACCTTCTAACCCAAAGGTAGGGAGAGACTGATCTTACACAGGACCATTGTTTCCCTGTTGTATCTATCCAGTCAATTCATTTATCAATCAACCCAAATCATTTGTTTGACTACTTAACAAGCACTTTATTTTCCCTATTCTCTCACACACACACACACACACACACACACACACACACACACACACACACACACACACACACACACACACACACACACACACCAACCTCTCTGCAGTGCCCCTTCACGCCCTGGAGTATCCCGCAGTCATAAAAGCAGAGAATAGTTCAGTACTGAAGGAGGCCATTCAGCTCATTGAGAACGTACTAGCTCTTTCAAAGAGGAATCCAGTTAGCCCTACTCCGCGCCCAATCCTTTCCCCGCCATCTATTCTGAAGACTGGTCACTGAACCCAAAATGCCAACGCTGCTTTCTGCCCACAGATGCTGCCAGACCTGCTGAGTTTTTCCAGCAATTTCTGTTTCTGATTTCCAGCACCCCCTGTTCTTTTGGTTATTTACTTTTCCCCCTGCAATTTATTTCCGCATTCTAGTATTTGTCCAGTTGTGGAAAGTCACGGTTGAACCTGTAGTCACCACACTGCCAGGCAGTGCACTTTCAAATCCTAACATCGTGCCAGTATTTCCCAAATCTCACCTTCAGCTTTTCATCGCCTATGTTGATGACCTAGACTGGAAAGTCTGGGGAATACAATTTCAAAATTTACAGGTGTCACAAAATTTGGAAGCATTCTGAATCATGAGAGACTTTTGACTCCAGGTCAGTGGAACGGTGTTACGCTGGTAATGTCTACGGGCTACAGAGGTCCGGGTTAATGGACACAGACTCAATCCCGCCAAGGCAGATAGTAAAATTCAAATTCAGTGGCTAAATCTAATATTGAAAGCTCGTCTCAGAAGGACCTGGGAGTCAGTCCTTAATGCATGCATCGCATGAAGTTGGTTTGCAGATGCAGCAGGTAATGAGGAAGGCGAATGGAATATTGTGCCCCATTGCTAAAGAGGATGGAGTCGAAAAGCAGAGAGGTTTTGCTGCAGCTGTACAGGGTGTTGGTGAGGTTACACCTGGAATACCGTGTGCAGGTTTGGTCTCCTTACTTCAGAAGGGATGTACTGGCACTGGACGGGGTGCAGAGGGGGTTCACTGGGTTGATTTCAGAGTTGAGAGGGTTAGTTTATGAGGAGACCGGGCCTATTTTCATTGGTATTCAGAAGAATGAGGGAGGATCTTATAGAAACATGTAAAAATATGACGGGAATAGACAAGCTAAAAGCAGGGGGGTTGGTTCCATTGGTGGGTGAAACTGGAACTAAGGGGCGTAGCCTCAAAGTAAGGGGGAGCAGATTTAGGACTGAGTTGAGGAGGAACTTTAAAAGGTTGTGAATCCCTGCCCAGGGAAGCAGTTGAGGCTACCTCGTTGAATGTTTCTAATGCAAAGATAGACTTTGAAACATGAAAAGGAGTTAAGGGTGATAGAGCAGGAAAGCGGAGCTGAGGGGCTGTGAAAAGGTCAGCCGTTGAGGGGCCAGATGGCCTACTCCTGCTCCCATTCCTTATATTCCTATGACAACCAAGAAACTTCCACCAGCGGCGGTGAGGACATACCCAGTGCCCTTTAGGGAGGGAAAGCCACTACCTTTACCCAGTCCTACCCCTGACCCCAGACACACAGCAACATGAATGACTCCAGAACGCCGTGACTGAGCAAGCCCACTCAGTCTGAGGTCAAATCAGAGTTCAGCAGCTGAATGCAGGGACGGTCAAAATGATTCACAATCACAGAAATGTTCATGTCGTCCAGTGGGGCCTTGTCAACTGTTTGTACGGACAGCCCATCCAGTAACTCATGGGTTTTAACCCCATCGAGGGCCTGAAATACTGCCTCTTTCCCTATAACTTGAGCAGCATCTTCTTCCTTGATGGAAGAACGGGAAAAGGCAATATAAACTGAAGGGTGTGTTTCTAAACGGTGTACAACATCAGAGGGACCTGTGTATCGCCTGGGCCCATAAATAACTGAAGGTGGTGGGTGAAGAGAGTATAAGGAATCCAAGGCTTTATAAACACCCCCATAAAAGCAAAGTAATCCTCAGAAAACATTAGATAACACCTCAGGCAGACAGCTGGGGGCACTTCTTTAAAAAAAAGATGGAGAGAGGAAATGAGAGTGGCTGCAGGCGTGAGGACTTGAACAATTGACCTTGAACAGACCCTGGAACAATGCCACGCAGAGTGGTCCCAATCTGGAACACGCCGCCTGAGGGTGCACTAGAGGCAGCTTCAATCGAGAGAGAGCACAGGGTTAATACCCGGACTGTGCAGGTCTGTGGAGAGAGGTCCGGAGAGTGGCAGCTCTTGCGCAGTGGGCCTAACCACCTCCTCCAGTGCTAGAAGGTTCTCCGATCCTGTGAAACGATAATTCTCCAGGACAGGCGCTGGGGCAGCACGGTGGCTCAGTGGTTAGCACTGTTGCCCTACAGTGCCACAGACCTGGGTTCGATTCCAGCCTCGGGTGACTGGGTGGAGTTTGCACATTCTCCCCCTGTGGGTTTCCTCCCACAGTCTAAACGTGCGCAGGTTAGGGTGGATTGGCCGGGCTAAATTGCCCATCTGTTAGAGGGGAATTGGATCAGGGTGGGTTGCTGTTTGGAGGGTCGGTGTAGGGATGCTAATTCTTCGGTAACACAATGGCTGCGTTCTCATGCAACCCTGAGCTATTGAAAGATCACACTTTAGAAACAGCACTTAAAGGGTTGGTGGTGAAATCGCGTTACAGCCAACACACGCTTTACAAGTTTGCAGTGTCCCCAATCGCTGAGTCTGCGTTCACAAAACGTGCGTTATGGCAGAACGACCCCTACCTCCACATAACTCGATTCCCTCCCCTCTTTGGTACTTAGTCTCATCAATCTCCCCTGCACCTTCTCTGAAGTCTTCACAACCTTTGAAACATGTGGCGACCAGAACTGGTCACACTCCTGCCGCTGGGGTCAGATGAGCGCATCATAAAGTTGACCGAAAAGCTGATTCAACGTCCATCCGTTTCTTACAGCAGTGACGGTCAGGTGTGCACTTCCTGACAGTGCCTTCACATTACCCAGCTCATAGGATGACCTGAAGAGGAACTCGTGCAGCCAATCCTGGGGGAGCGTGCATGGTGGATTCTGGGAACACAGGGAGATTGTGGGAATTGTGGCTGCCATTGCTTGGCAAATTGGCTTCATTCTGCTGAACGGCATTGGGAACCCAGGCTGGTAGTTTGGCCCGTTTGCCACCTCTCAGTCCAGACTCACTGACGTCAGTGTTAGCCACCCCAGCTCCCGACAAAGCCTCACGTCTTTGTTTTCTCCAGGCATTGTCAAGTCTCCACTGGCTGGTGATTTCATCTCGATGCAGTGCCGGGAGCTGTTCCAGGAAATGAACATGGAAATCACTCCGCCTTACACAATCGCCTCAAAGGCAAGTAACACACCAGGACAATGGTATCAGGACAAGAGAATAAACATTGGCCTGGAGTGGGTTACCAACAGAGGTCTCATCAAAGGATTTGGGAGGGGGCGGCGGGTTATATATACAATAACAGATACCTGGGAGTGAGCTACAGACTGGAATCTAATTGAGGAGTTCAGGGTAGTTTATATATACTGTAGCAGACCCAGGAATGAGTTCCAGACTGGAATCTAATTGAAGGGTTCAGGGTGATTTATATGTAGGATAACAGATACCCAGACATGAGTTACAGACTGGAATCTGCAAGGAACGGCTAAGGATCCTGGGATTGTATTCATTGGAGTTTAGAAGATTGAGGGGAGGTTTAATAGAAACTTACAAGATAATACAAGGCTTGGAAAGGGTGGACGCTCGGAAATTGTTTCCGTTAGGCGAGGAGACTAGGACCCGTGGACACAGCCTTAGAATTAGAGGGGGTCAATTCAGAACAGAAATGCGGAGACATTTCTTCAGCCAGAGAGTGGTGGGCCTGTGGGATTCATTGCCACGGAGTGCAGTGGAGGCCGGGACGCTAAATGTCTTCAAGGCAGAGATTGATAAATTCTTGATGTCACAAGGAATTAAGGGCTATGGGGAGAACGCGGGTAAGTGGAGTTGAAATGCCCATCAACCTTGATTGAATGGCAGAGTTGACTTGATGGGCCGAATGGCCTTACTTCCACTCCTATGTCTTATGGCCTTATCTAATTGGGGATTTGGGGAGGTTTGTATATACAACAACAGATACCCAGAGTGAGTTACAGACTGGAATTTAAGTGAGGGGTTCAGATAGTTTAGATAATCAATTACAGATACCCAGGGAGAGGGGTTAAGCTATCCATGCAACGCGCAATAGAAATCTAGAGTGTTTTCCAAAAAGCTGGTGTTACTCAGGAGTGTATAACGTGGAACATTTAACTCTGAGATGGATAATATTGATTGGGTAAGGACATTGTTAATGATCACAGCTGATGTTAACACTGGACAAGTCAGACCCCAGAGTGAAACCTTGTAAATGCTAACTCTTTTAATAACTGTAGAAATCAGTAACTGAAAACATTTACAAGAGACTGTCAGTACACATTTAACTGAAAGAATTAAATTGTTTATTAAGTCAGAATAAACACACAAACTATATTACACCACGTATTAACTAGATTAAAGGATTTCAAGTTTACACCATTCCTTTTACCCCAGCAATATCCTCACAATCAACAAAACTTCAGAAAAGTGATCTCACCATTTTCACACAGTGGCTCCCTGCTCAGGCTCATGCAGGTACAGCTGTAACCAGTTTCCTTTCGATGAATTTCTGCAAACGCTACATGATATTTTCCCTTTGTCTAGTGTCTGTCCCCAGGGTGACTAAAACAAACTGCAAACTGCACTCAAAGTGACAGTTTAACTTCCCTCAACTTAGGGTGCAGAAAATCTTTCACTCCTTTGGCTTACACTTTTGCGACCGTTCTGTCTCCACTGGACCCCAACGCTAGACTCAACAGCAGAGTTTTCCCTTTCTACCTTCTTTCTACTGCACTGAGCTGTTCACCTCAAGTGTTTGTCTCATTAAAATGCATGGGAACCAAACAGACCTCCAAACACCTCAGGGCAAATCCATAAGTACACTCAAAGATGAGACTAAATCCACATCTCCCACTTTTTAACGCATAAAATAGAAAAAAAAATTCAATTTAAAGTTATAGAGAGGAACTTCAGTTGTCTGTAGGACACAGGCAGGGGAGTATTTGGTTTGGTTAATCGAATTCCATATAATTGAATACTGGATAACGTGGTTGAGCCGAGCATCAGGACCTTGCGATGTTGCCGGATAATCCGACATACGGATAATCGAATACCGGATAATCGGTGTTCCTCTGTGCATCCTTACAGTATTGAGGAGTGTGGAGCAATTGTGGGACACCAGGTTGAGGCACAGATCACCTATAAACTCAATGGATGTCAGAACAGGTTGGAGGGGATGAATGGCCTGCACCTATTGAGTTACAAACCGAGGAATGTTGGCAACTCCAGTTTAAGATCGTGGGAATCTTTGTTTTGTTTACATCACGGCATTTTTTGCTGGCAAGTCTAGCAGCGCTTTGAACAGAGTCGTTTTCCCAGCCAATCTCAGGTAGTGCCATAGAACAGAGAGACTGAGGGGTTCAGGTAGATAATTCTTTGACCTTTACATCAGAGTGCATTCAGATGGACGGGGTCAAAGGTATTTAGCATGTGTCATTGTTCAGACCTTTGAGTGTAGGAGTTGAAACATTATGCTAAGTTGTACAGCACGATGGTGAAGCCTATTCTGAAATTTTGAGCACAGTTGTGTTCACCCTGTTATAGGAAGGATATTATTAAACTGGAGAGGGTTCAGAGAGATTTATCAGGGAATGGAGGATTTGAGTTATAAGGGAGAGACTGGAAAGGCTGGGACTTTTTTCACTGGAGTGTTGAAGAGTGACCTTAATCGAGATTTATAAGATCTTGAGGGGTATAGATAAGGTGAATGGCAGATGTCTATTCCCTAGGGTGATGGATTTTAAGACTAGGGGGCGTATTTTTAAGGTGAGAGGAGAAAGATCTAAAAAAAAGACAATTTTTTTTACGCAGAGTGGTTCATGTAGGGAATGAACTTTCATAGGAAGTGGTGGATGCGGGGTACAGTTAACAATGTTTAAAAGACAGTTAGGTAAGTTAATAGATAGGAAATGGTTGGAGAGATATGGGCCAAGTGTAGGCAGGTGGGATGAGTTTAGTCTGGGATTATGTCGGCAAAGGGTCCGTTTCTGTGCTGTATGACTCTCTGACTCTATTTCAGAGGCTGTTTAGGAGTCAACCACATTTCTATTGGTCAGGGGTCGTATGTTAGCCAGACTAGGTAAGGAGAGCAGATTTCCATCCCCCAAAGGCTACTGGTGAACCACATGGATTTTAACAACAGTCTGTTAGCTTCACGATCACTTTCAGTGAGGTGAGCCTTTTATTCCAGAGTTATTTAATTTAAACTGTCCCCAGTTGCTCGGGTGGGTATTGAACAGTCACAGAATCTCTAGCCCAGGCTCCGGTGTTGCCATTTCAGTAATAAGGCCATTATCAACCATATCCCTACAATAGGGCTGAAGCAGTGGTGATCTGAGCTAAAAGGTTCCACAGGAAGTTGAAGCAGGAATAGGCCATTCAGCCCTTCAAACCTGCTCCACCATTCAGCACCTTGTTCCCCAGTTACTCCCCATACCCTTTGATCTCTTTAGTCCTGAGAACATTCAATGCTTTGGCTTCAAATGCTTTTTGTGGCAGAGAATTCCACAGGGTTGAAGATTTAGGATGGCACGGTGGCTCAGTGGTTAACACCGCTGCCTCACAGCGCCAGGGTCCCAGGTTTGATTCCAGCCTCGGGCAGCTGTCTATGTGGAGTTTGCACATTCTCCCCGTGTCTGCGTGGGTTCCCTCCGGGTGCTCCGGTTTCCTCCCACAGCCTGAAGGTGTGCAGGTTAGGGTGGGTTGGCCATGCTAAATTACCCATAGTGACCAGGGATGTGCAGGTTAGGGTGGGTTGTCCATGCTAAATTACCCATAGTGCCCAGGGATGTGCAGGTTAGGGTGGGTTGGCCGTGCTAAATTACCCATAGTGCCCAGGGATGTGCAGGTTAGGGTGGGTTGGCCATGCTAAATTACCCATAGTGCCCAGGGATGTGCAGGTTAGGGTGGATTGGCTGTGCTAAATTACCCATGGTGTTCAAGGATGTGCAGGTTAGGGTGGATTGGCCGTGCTAAATTACCCATAGTGCCCAGGGATGTGCAGGTTAGGGTGGGTTGGCCATGCTAAATTACCCATAGTGCCCAGGGATGTGCAGGTTAGGGTGGATTGGCCGTGCTAAATTGCCCCATAGTGTGGAGGGTGGCTAATGTTATACCACTTTTTTAGAAAGGTGGAAGAAAGAAAGCAGGAAATTATAGACCAGTTAGTCTGACCTCAGTGGTGGGAAAGATGCTGGAGTCTATTATAAAGGATGAAATTACGACACATCTGGATAGTAGTAACAGGATAGGACAGAGTCAGCATGGATTTATGAAGGGAAATCATGCTTGACTAATCTTCTGGAATTTTTTGAGGATGTAACTCTGAAAATGGACGAGGGAGATCCAGTAGATGTAGTGTACCTGGACTTTCAGAAAGCTTTTGATAAAGTCCCACACAGGAGGTTAGTGAGCAAAATTAGGACGCATGGTATTGGGGACAAAGTATTAGATTGGATTGAAAGTTGGTTGGCTGATAGGAAACAAAGAGTAGTGATAAACGTCTCCATTTCGGAATGGCAGGCAGTGACCAGTGGGGTACCACAGGGATCAGTGTGGGACCGCAGCTTTTTACAATATATATTAATGATATAGAAGATGGTATTAGTAATAACATTAGCAAATTTGCTGATGATACTAAGCTGAGTGGCAGGGTGAAATGTGAGGATGATGTTAGGAGATTACAGGGTGACCTGGACAGGTTAGGTGAGTGGTCAGATGCATGGCAGATACAGTTTAATGTGGATAAAGGTATGGTTATCCACTTTGGTGGCAAGAACAGGAAGGCAGATTACTACCTAAATGGAATCAATTTAGGTAAAGGGGCAGTACAAAGAGATCTGGGTGTTCTTATACACCAGTCAATGAAGGTAAGCATGCAGGTACAGCAGGTAGTGAAGAAGGCTAATAGCATGCTGGCCTTCATAACAAGAGGGATTGAGGATAGAAGCAAAGAGGTGCTTCTGCAGCTGTACAGGGCCCTGGTGAGACCACACCTGGAGTATTGTGTGCAGTTCTGGTCTCCAAATTTGAGGGAAGACATTCTGGCTATTGAGGGAGTGCAGCGTAGGTTCACAAGGTCAATTCCTGGAATGGCGGGACTACCTTACGCTGAAAGACTGGAGCGACTGGGTTTGTATACCCTTGAGTTTAGAAGACTGAGAGGGGATCTGATTGAGACATATCAGATTATTAAAGGATTGGACACTCTGGAGGCAGGAAAAATTTTCCGCTGATGGGTGAGTGCCGAACCAGAGGACACAGCTTAAAAATACGGGGTAGACCATTTAGGACAGAGATGAGGAGAAACGTCTTCACCCAGAGAGTGGTGGCTGTGTGGAATGCTCTGCCCCAGAGGGCAGTGGAGGCCCAGTCTCTGGATTCATTTAAGAAAGAGTTGGATAGAGCTCTCAAAGATAGTGGAATCAAGGGTTATGGAGATAAGGCAGGAACAGGATACTGACTAAGGATGATCAGCCATGATCATATTGAATGGCGGTGCAGGCTTGAAGGGCAGAATGGCCTACTCCTGCACCTATTGTCTATTGTGCAGGGATGTGCAGGTTAGGGTGGCTTGGCCGTTGGGAAGTGCAGGGTTTCAAGGATGGGGTGGGATGCCCTTCAGAGGGTCACTGTGGATTTGATGGGCTGAATGGCCTGCTTCCGCACTGTAGGGATTCTCTGCTGAAAGGTTGGGACGGTGGCTGACTCTGTTCCATCTTTTCACTGGTACAGGAGCCCGTTCGGGAAGGCGCGTCACCGAATTGGAAGAGAAAGGAGAAGATCTGCCATGTCACCAAATCCTGGCACAACTACATGTGCAACGTAGGTCAGACCAGACCCTCGGTTTGGGCGGGGGCTGGGGGAGGGGAGCTGAGAGGGTTGGAGGGCACGTTGACAGGTGTCTCACCTCACAAGTTTCGATCACATGACCTTCCTGTTCCGAACTGCCCCGCCTCTAACATGATGCCATTGGCTGCCCGAGCAACCAATCGGAATGCACAAGGAGTTTCCGTTTATCCAATCGGATGATTCACGTGAAACGGCCCCTCCATGAATATTTTCAGATGCAACAAATTGTAAAAGTTTGAAAACTCTCTTTGGTTTTTCTCCCCCCGGGGCTTAGCCTGCTATAGGGTCCTCGAAGTCAATCTTTGATTCATGGTGGCTCTAGGCTATGCCTGGTTGAGTAGCCCACTGGCACTCAATGTCTTGAATCCCACCCAAAGGACAGATACTGGGAGGCGGGAATGTGGGGCGCGTGGGGTTGTGGAGGGTCACTCGAGACTCGCGTCCTGCTGTGGGGTTGTGCTGAGCTTCAGACAGTGGAGAGGAAGTCCAGAGTTGATAAAGAGCTGGAAAGGCAACATCAGAGGAGTGGGAAAATCCATGCTTTGGGTTCGGACCATTCATTAGGGCAGGGACCATCAGGGTTTAATATAGAGGGCTTTCGCGGCTGCATTGCATGCTGGGTTAGCTCTGTCTCCATTGCTTCCTATGTGGGACAAAGGAAGAGGGGATGGGTCCAATTGCAGAAATATCCCCCCTTGCTGTTTTTCTTTTCACCCTGCATTGTGAGATAGAGGGAGTGAGACCCCTGTGAACTGAAGGGGGAAATGATAACACGGGTAGGATTTCCCACTCGGAATTTTCCCGCTTTTAACTGGAGAGGACATATTCCTGATTGTCCGCAGAGCCCGATGATTAACAATCATCTTCTTTCTTTGGGATGGACAGGAAGTAATCCAGGATTTCCAAGCTTCTGTACTGCAAGTTTCTGACTCACCGTATGATGAACAGTAAGTACCACCTTTTATTTTGTCAGGGAGGGTGACGCAGTCTGGGTAGGGAGGTGGGATGAAGGTGCTGGTCCAGGAAGAAGCTGCCCCTCCCCATCCACCACCTCCAGCCTTTACTCCTTCGCCACTAAGTTGTAGCTGGGTTTGAATGACTTGATGGGGCTAAATGCTTCCCCCCCCCCCACTGTTCCTGCTTCTTCAGCTCTCCAACCGCACCTTCCAAACCCACGGCCGCTACCATCGAGAAGGAAGCAGACCCAGGGAGCATCACCAGCCACATATTCCACCTTGAGTCAGAAATACGTCAATCTTTCTTCTGTATCACTGGGTCAAAATCCTGCAATCCCCTCCCTAATGGCACCGTGTAAGTGCCCCTGTATCACACAGGAACTTGCAGCTGTTCAAAGTGGCAACTCCCCATCACCTCAAGGAATGAGCAACAAATGTTGGCACCAACCACCTGTGAGCCATAAAAGAATTTGAAAAAAATTGAATAGCAGGAGTGGATTGAGGGGCTGAGTGGCTTCCCGTTCTTCCTATTGTGAAAAAGAACATAATTCTATCATAAGTAGGGGAGTTTCATTCACATGATCGGGAGACTTTTAAATATTAGCATGAATATGCAAGGAGTGAAGAGATATGAACCAAGAGCAGGCAGAAGGGATTGGTTTAAATATGTTCAACACAACATTGTGGGCCAAGGGGCTGTTCCTGTGCCATACTGTTCTATGTTACATAATTCGTCCTTCCAGTCTGATTGACTGTTGTCTAAGAGACTAATGTAAGCACCTCAGACAAACGTGTCAAAATAAACTCTGTTGATGCTTCAGACGGGTGGAGAGAAGCTGAGGGAGGGGCCAACACTTAGGGAAGGGGCATTCCTAAGAGACAGGGCACTCCTGATGCCATAGTTGGGATAGAAACAGGACTGGTAGAGAGCCACGGGATAGGACTGAGAAACAGAGCTGGAGGATGGGCTGAGGGGATGGATTTGGACCAGGCTTAATAGGTCTAGGAGGGTGTATAAAGGGAGATGGGTCTGGGTCATTGTCAATAAAAGGGACCTGGAGGATAGACCTGAAGGAAATGAATGGAGCAAGTTGTAGTTTAGTAACATTTGGAATTTATTTACCTTTGTGCTCTAACCAAGGCACTGTTTCCATAGGAAGAGATGATTTTAGATTTGGGAAGTTGGGGAGTGGGGGTAATCTATCAATAGTCTGCGGTATGGCCTTAGAAGATCAGGAAAAAGACCTAGGAGTCATGTCTTGAAGACAGGTCGAGCATCAAACCTGAGAAACAGGTCGAGGAAACGGGCCTGGGAGATGGGGCTGGCCCAGACAATGGGCCTGGGAGATGGGGCTGGCCCAGACAATGGGCCTGGGAGATGGGGCTGGCCTAGACAATCAGCCTGAGAGATGGGGCTGGCCTAGGCAACGGGCCTGGGAGATGGGGCTGGCCCAGACAATCAGCCTGGGAGATGGGGCTGGCCTAGACAATCAGCCTGGAAGATGGGGCTGGCCTAGACAATCGACCTGGGAGATTGGGCTGGCCTAGGCAATGGGCCTGGGAGATGGGGTTGGGCCAGGAAATGGGCTGAGGAGATGGGACGGGCCTGGGAGATGAGGCTGGCCGAGGAAACGGACCTGGGAGGTGGCAATAGCCTAGGAAATGGGCCAGGTAGATGGGGCAGGCCTAGGAAATGGACCTGGGAGTTGGGGCTGGTCTAGGAAACGAGTCTGGGAGATGTACCTTGGTTATAGAGTATTAGCGCTGTACACTGTGGAAACAGACCCTTCGGTCCAACTCATGCTGAGATATTTGTGTCATTGATAGTTAAGAAGGGTGGTAAGGACAAGCCAGGGAAGTATAGACAAGTGAGCCTGACTTCAGTGGTGGGCAAGTTGTTGGAGGTAATCCTGAGGGACAGGATGTACATGTATATCGAAAGGCAAGGACTGATTCGGGATAGTCAGCATGGCTTTGTGGGTGGGAAATCATGTCTCCCAAACTTGATTGAGTTTTTTGAAGAAGTAACAAAGAGGATTGATGAGGGCAGAGCAGTAGATGTGATCAATATGGACTTCAGTAAGGCATTCGACAAGGTTCCCCATGGGAGACTGGTTAACAAGGTTAGATCTCATGGAATACAGGGAGAACTAGCCATTTGGATACAGAACTGGGTCAAAGGTAGAAGACAGAGGGTGGTGGTGGAGGATTGTTTTTCAGACTGGAGGCCTGTGACCAGTGGAGTGCCACAAGGTTCGGTGCTGGGTCCTCTACTTTTGGTCATTTACATAAATGGTTTGGATGTGCGCATAAGAGGTACAGTTAGTAAGTTTGCAGATGACACCAAATTTGGAGGTGTCGTGGACAGCGAAGAGGGTTACCTCAGATTACAACAGGATCTGGACCAGATGGGTCAATGGGTTGAGAAGTGGCAGATGAGTTTAATTCAGATAAATGCAAGGTGCTGCATTTTGGGAAAGCAAATCTTAGCAGGACTTATACACTTAATGGTAAGGGCCTAGGGAGTGTTGCTGAACAAAGAGACCTTGGAATGCAGGTTCATAGCTCCTTGAAAGTGGAGTCGCAGGTAGATAGGATAGTGAAGAAGGCGTTTGATATGCTTTCCTTTATTGGTCAGAGTATTGAGTACAGGAGTTGGGAGGTCATGTTGCGCCTGTACAGGATGTTGGTTAAGCCACTGTTGGAATATTGTGTGCAGTTCTGGTCTCCTTCTTATTGGAAAGATGTTGTGAAACTTGAAAGGGTTCAGAAAACATTTACAAGAATGTTGCCAGGGTTGGAGGATCTGAGCTATAGGGAGGGGCTGAACAGGCTGGGGCTGTTTTCCCTGGAGCGTCGGAGGCTGAGGGGTGACCTTATAGAGGTTTACAAAATTATGAGGGGCATGGATAGGATAAATAGACAAAGTTTTTTCCCTGGGGTGGGGGAGTCCAGAACTAGAGGGGTATAGGTTTAGGGTGAGAGGGAAAAGATATAAAAGGGACCTAAGGGGCAACTTTTTCACGTAGAGTGTGGTACGTGTATGGAATGAGCTGCCAGAGGATGTGGTGGAGGCTGGTACAATTGCAACATTTAAGAGGCATCTGGATGGGTATATGAATAGGAAGGGTTTGGAGGGATATGGGCCGGGTGCTGGCAGGTGGGACTAGATTGGGTTGGGATATCTGGTTGACATGGACGAGTTGGACTGAAGGGTCTGTTTCCATGCTGTACATTGCTATGACTCATCCATGCCAACCAGATATCCTAAATTAATCTAGTGTCATTTGCCAGCTTTTAGCCCATATCCCTCCAAACCCTTCCAATTCATATACCCATCCAGATGCCTTTTAAATGTTGTAATTGTGCCAGCCTCCACCACTTCCTCTGGCAGCTCATTTCATATATACACCCCCCTCTTTCAAGTCTTTCCCCTCTCATTGGATACCTACGACCTCTAGTTTTGGACTCCCTTACCATGAGAAAAGACCTTAAATATTTATCCTATCCTTGCCCAGCATGATTTTACAAACCTCTATAAGGTCACCCCTCAGCCTCCGATGCTCCAGGGAAAACAGCCCCCAGCCTGTTCAGTCTCTCCCTGTAGCTCAAACCCTCCAACCTCTTTAACATCCTTGTGATTCTTTCGGGTCCTTTCAAGTTTAACAATATCTTTCCTGTAGCAGGGAGACCTGAATTGATTGCAGTCTTCCATAAGTGCCTTATAAATCAATGTCCTGTAGAGCCGCAACGTGATCACCCAACTCCTACACTCGATGCACTGACCAATAGAGGCAAGCATACCAAACCTCCTCTTCATCACCCTGTCTAACTTTGACTCAACTTTCAAGGCACCATGTACTTGTGTCCCAAGGTCTCCGTTCAGCAGCACTCCCCGAGACCCTACCGTTAAGTGTGATGGATTCCATCCCTGTGTGGTGACGTGTCTCAATGAACCAGCCATTCTGCTGTAATCATGTTGCTTCCTAAATCTCATATTTTCTTTATCAAAGGGTCGCTGCTCAAATGCCCACCATCCATCATGAGATGCCCAATGGCTACAACTGCGACTATGGGGCTGAGAGATTGCGGATACCTGAGGGCCTATTTGATCCCTCCAACGTCAAGGTATGTGGGTGGGATTAAGGCTGTGTTGCGCTTGGTCACTGCCAGCCTGTTAAACCTGTGCAGGGAATCAGACTGCTTGTATCCCAGGGCGTGTAGCCCGATTGTGAACGGAGAAGTACACTAGAACCCAGGCCAGCACGGTGGCTCAGTGGTTGGCACTGCTGCCTCACAGCGTCAGAGACCCGGGGTTCGATTCTGCCCTCGGGTGACTGACCGTACGAAAGGTGGAACGTTCTCCTCGTGTCTGCGTGGGTTACCTCCCAAATTAGTGCAGGTTAGGGTGAAATGGCCATGCCCGAATTGCCGTATCCTGCCGAAGGATGTGCAGGCGCTAGGTGGGTTAACTAGGAGAAAGTGAGGGCTGCAGATGCCGGTGATCAGAGTTGAGAGTGTGGCGCTGGGAAAGCGCAGCAGGTCAGGCAGCGTCCGAGGAGCAGGAGAATCGATGTTTTGGGGAAGAGCCCTTTGTCAGGATGGATTGGCCGTGGGAAATGCAGGGTAGGGGGTGGGTTTGGGTGGGATGCTGTTTGGATGAGTTGTGTGGACTCAATAGACAATAGGTGCAGGAGTAGGCCATTCAGCCCTTCGAGCCTGCACCGCCATTCAATATGATCATGGCTGATCATTCCTAATTAGTAATCCCCGTGTCTGCGTGGGTTTCCTCCGGGTGCTCCGGTTTCCTCCCACAGTCCATAGATGTGCGGGTCAGGTGAATTGGCCATGCTAAATTGCCCGTAGTGTTAGGTAAGGGGTAAATGTAGGGGTATGGGTGGGTTGCGCTTCGGCGGGTCGATGTGGACTTGTTGGGCCGAAGGGCCTGTTTCCACATTGTAAGTAATCTAAAGTAATCTAATCTAATCTAGTATCCTCTTCCTGCCTTATCTCCATAACCCTTGATTCCACTATCTTTGAGAGCTCTATCCAACTCTTTCTTAAATGAATCCAGAGACTGGGCCTCCACTGCCCTCTGGGGCAGAGCATTCCACACAGCCACCACTCTCCGGGTGAAGAATGGGCCGAATGGCCTGCTTCCACACTGTAGGGATTCCATGATTTCGATGACTCCATCCCATTAATGGCAAATTTTCCCTGGCCTTGCTTATGGTCGTTATAAAGATTCAAAAGGTCTATGAGGGAATATACCATGTAATAGTCTGTTCGTATTCTGCTGTCTGTCCCTGTGTGACCTGTCCACTAGAGGCCACAGATTCAATCTGTTGAAGGTTGAGGTCACCGTGAGTGGAATTGCCCTTAACCCTGAAGGTCAGTTAGAGACTAATTATTACCTTAAGATGCTTGGAAAGGGTGGACGCTGGGAAATTTGTTTCTGTTAGGCGAGGAGACTAGGACCCGTCGACACAACCTTAGAATTAGAGGGGGTCAATTCAGAACAGAAATGCGGAGACATTTCTTCAGCCAGAGAATGGTGGGCCTGTGGAATTCATAGTGGGGGCCAGGACGCTAAATGTCTTCAAGGCAGAGATTGATAAATTCTTGATGTCTTGAGGAATTAAGGGCTACGGGGAGAAATCTGGTAAGTGGAGTCGAAATGCCCATCAGCCATGATTGAATGGCGGAGCGGACTCGATGGGCCGAATGGCCTTACTTCCACTCCTATGTCTTATGGTCTTACGGGAGTGCAAGCACCCACACCCAATATATACGTGGTCCACGGACTCCACAGCACCACAGAACAAGCGGTTGGGCTAGGAGTCCGTGACCCATTGCAATTTGCAGGACATTCCTATTTGTATCTGTCAGCCAGGGCTCTCTGATTAGATCAGATTAACAGCCCCAATCAGGGAAGTCATGTTTTATCAGGTACACCCAGCTGATTGGCTGCACGTCCCAACAGATTCGAGAACAGCTTCTTCCCCGCTGCTATGTCTTATGGTCTTATGCTGCTTGTTCATTGTCAGTTACCAACCCCTGCATTGCAGATGTATTGATCGGATAATTGAGTCAGTCTGGCACCGTTGTGACATATACTGTGTTATCATTTCAAATGGGATAGAGGTGCCAGAGCTCTCTCAAGTTCTGCCTCACTAAGACAGGAGTGGATGTGGGCCCCTCAGCTCCAGAGACGGCAAGAGTCCAAAGACCCTTCCACTAATTTATCCTGGTCGAACCTCGGGCTGTGGACAAGTGCAGTTCCACTCCCAGGTCATGGTCTGCACGGAATGGAAACGTGACGTCTGTACTTGTGCAGTTGAACAGGGCTCGCTTTCCAACAAGTGTACACAAACAGCCTCAGATTCTTAAACTTTGTTGAAAGGATCCACAAAAGTGAAGCTTTTCACCTCCCACCCATTAGCACTGGGGACCGTGACACCAGACCTGGGAAAGTCAGTTAGCGATTCTGAAACAGAACTCCACAGAGGCAGATATCCCATCACCAAGTCGCCCTTTATCTACAGGAGGAGAGTGCTTGACACTGATCCAAACTGCCGCAGAGCCAGCTCACAGAGTGGGAACAGTACGTCCTATTTGTTTATTTTTCTTTTTTCTTCTTACCCCACACCACCACCTAACTGCGGTCGTGCTTATATTCCCCCTGCATCCACGTCGTGTGTGTGTGTGTGTGTGCAGATGTCAGGCACAGTGAAACACAACCAGTGTGTAAATCTTTATTTATATTTCCCCCACCAGGAAGATAGGAAAACCCCCAGATGGCCAGTGACAAGCAGTGCCCTTCACATCAAAGGGCAATGCTGTGTGATCAAACAGTGAGGGGGAGGGCAGGGGTTAAATCAAAATAGAGTTGGAGGGGGAAATGATGCACTCCACTCCCTGCGGCACCCACCTCTCCCTGAACAACTCCAGGGTGTTGGTGGACACCCCGTGCTCCTTCTCCAAGGACACCCGGGCTCTAACGTAACCGCGGAAGAGGGGCAGGCAGTCGGCCCTAACGACCCCCTCCCCGGCCCGCTGCCTGGACCTGTTTATGGCCAGTTTGGCCAGGCCCAGGAGCAGATTCACAAGGAGCTCCACTGACCCATCCCCCCCGCTCCGCACCGGGTGCCCGAAGGTCAGGAGCGTGGGACTGAAGTGCAACCAAAAACAGAAGAAAATTTTTTAAGAAAATCAAAACGGGAGTGCAAGCGCCCACACCCAATATATACATGGTCCACGGACTCCACAGCACCACAGAACAACACCACAGGTTGGGCTGGGAGTCTGTGAATCATTGCAATTTGCACGACATTCCTATTTTTTTTTACAGTCCTTTTTATTTATTTTATTTAGACGCAGTGAGAGACACAAAGTGCACAAATCTTTATTTAATTTCCACCACCAGAAAGATAGGAAACCCCCGAGTGGCCAGTGACAAGCAGTACTCTTCACATCAAAGGGCAATGCTGTGTGATCAAAACAGTGAAGGGGAGGGCAGGGATTAAATCAAAATAGAGTTGGAGGGGAAATGATGCACTCACAGCGCCTGAGACCCGGGTTCAATTCCCGAATCAGGCGACTGACTGTGTGGAGTTTGCACGTTCTCCCCGTGTCTGCGTGGGTTTCCTCCGGGTGCTCTGGTTTCCTCCCACAGTCCAAAGATGTGCGGGCCAGGTGAATTGGCCATGCTAAATTGCCCGTGGTGTTAGGTAAGGGGTAAATGTAGGGGTATGGGTGGGTTGCGCTTCGGCGGGTCAGTGTGGACTTGTTGGGCCGAAGGGCCTGTTTCCACACTGTAAGTAATCTAATCTAATCTAATGTACTCCACACATTCCCATTTGTATCTGTCAGCCAGGGCTCCCTGATTGGATCAAATTAACAGCCCCAATCAGGGAACTCATGTTTTATCAGGTACACTCAGCTGATTGGCCGCATGTCCCAACAGATTCAAGAACAGCTTCTTCCCCGCTGTTATTAGACTTCCGAATGGACCTCTCACATTTTTAATTTAATGTTGATCTCGCTCTCTGTGCACCTTCTCAGCAGCTGTGACCTTGTATTCCTTGCTCTGTCCTATCGCCCTTGTATGGTGTGAGCTGCCTGCATTGCACGCAAAACAAATCTTTTCACTGTATGTAGGACAATAATAAATCAAATCAAATCAAAACCTCATCCCTGACAAAGTTTAATGCAGGAGGAGTAAGTGAGGTCTGCAGATGCTGGAGTATCAGGGCTGAAAATGTGTTGCTGGAAAAGCGCAGCAGGTCAGGCAGCATCCAAGGAACAGGAGATTCGACGTTTCGGGAATAAGCCACAGGATGACAGGGATTAGGAGCAGGAGGAGGCCGTTCAGCCCCTCAAACCTATTCCGACATTCAACAAGGTCATAGCCGATCTTCAATATTGCCATTTTCCTGCACTATCTTGGATAGCTAGAAATCTATCAATCTCTGTCTCAAACATCCTCAATGGCTGAGTCTCTGAAGGAGAGAACTCCTCACACTGAGTGAGGAAACCCCTCCTCCCGTCTGCCCTAAACGGGCGACTCCTTTATTCTGCAACGGTCCAATCCTGATCCTGTACTTGATTATAGAATCCCTGGAGCCCAGATAGGGCCCCCATCAGGTTTGCCCTGACACTTAGATGGGCACCCCGGCGCCATGGAGCAGCAGTGCCGACTGCTTGGTCACCGTGCCACCTTATGTCACGTCGCCTGTAGCTGCCTGTGTATTCTGACCGCCTGTCTGTGTTCCCCCAGGGCCTGTCGGGGAACACGATGCTGGGTGTTAGTCACGTCGTCACGACCAGCATCGGGATGTGTGACATCGATATTCGGCCGGTAAGTGCATTGTCGGAGCATCCTCCTGAATCATCTCACAGAGTTGATCCCTTTGTTGACGGGTGCCTTGTGTTTTGCTGTTGAGCCAGATATCTATAGGACAGAAAGAAGATTTCCCGGAGGAGATGTGACTGGTAGTTTCCGGCAGAATAAACCCACAATGCGTTTCAAAGTCTACTATAATTTTGAACAATATACCTAGAATTTGACTACTGCTGAAAAGAGAGACAGGCTGTTGAAGCTTGCATCATATGGACGAATGCAAAAAAAAATCACATCCATTGATATTTTTCCTGTGGTATAAAGTGTTGTGATTGTTTAAAGTTTGGCATTCTTGCCAGTGTCCTGATACATAACGAGATGAAAAACTTCGACAACAGATCTCTCTTTGTAGCAGGACCATTTTTTAAAAAATTAGTTCATGGGATGTGGCAGTTATTACCCATCCCTAATTACCCAGAGGACATTTCAGAATCGACCACATTGCTGTGGGTCTGGAGTCACCGTAGGCCAGACCAGGTAAAGATGACAGTTTCCTTCCCTAAAGTAGGACATGAGTGAACCAGATGGGCTTTTCCAACAATCCACAACAGATTTATGGGCATCATTTGAACTCTTAATTCCAGATTTTTAAAAACATTGAATTCGAATTCCATCATGTAGGATTTGAACGTGAGTCCTCAGAACATTACCTGGGTCTCTGGATTATCAGTTTAGTGACAATACCACCGGGCTGTCGCCTCCACTTTAATTTTGAAACCTCTCGGGTCTCAGGAAAACCCAACTGGAACGGGGGGTGTCTCACCTCAGAGACTGTAGCACACCAGTCAGGCCGACACCCCTAGTGACAGTCCTGAAGAAATATTGGACTGTCCTGCACCAAGACAGCGAGATCAATCCCAACCATGTCTCACCACCTCAGGACGCGTTAAGGCCTTGACCTATCGGGAGGTAATGGCCTAGTGGTATTATCACTGGACTGTTAGCCCAGAGAACTGGGTAATGTTCTTGGGGACCCAGGTTCAAATCCGACCATGGCAGGTGGTGGAATTTGAATTCGATAAATATCTGGAATTAAGGATCTAATAGCTACCATAAATCCATTACCAATTGTCGGAAAACCCCATCTGGCTCACCAGTGCCCTTTAGGGAAGGAGGTCTGCCATTGGACAGAAGGCTAAGAGGGGATTTGATAGAGACATACAAGAGGTTGAGATAGGGTAGACTGAAAGCCTTTTTCCTAAGATGGTGACATCAGCTTGTACAAGGGGACATAGCTACAAATTGAGGGGTGATAGATTTAAGACAGATGTCAGAGGCAGGTTCTTTACTCAGTGAGTGATAAGGGCATGGCATGTCCTATAGTTAACTCAGCCACATTAGGGGCATTTAAACAATCCTTGGATAAGCACATGGATGATAATGGGATAGTGCAGGGGGGTGGGCTTCGAATAGTTCACAGGTTGGCGCAACATTGAGGGCCGAAGGGCCTGTTCTGCGCGGTATTGTTCTATCCTCACCTGGTCTGGCCTACGTGTGACTCCAGACCCGCAGCAAAGTGGTTGACTCTGAACTGCCCTCTGGGCAATTAGGGACGGGCAGTGAACGCCGTCTCGCCAGCGACACCCTCATCCTGTTACAGAATAAAGAAACATATTCCACGAAACAGGACAGCCCCCTCCTTTACATTAGGAGTAGCCGGGGCCAACGCCCAACTCCTTCAAACAAAAACCAAACCGCAGCCAAGAAAGTGACCTAGCCGGTTATCCAATATGACCGTGCTGTCCAGTCTCCTGAAGATGGACAGACTCTTCCCTGGTGACCTGTTTTGGTATATAGAAAATTCCAGCGTAGTACAGGCCCTTCGGCCCTCGATGTTGCGCCTAGCTGTGAAACCAATCTGAAGCCCATCTAACCTACATTGTTCCATTTTCACCCATACGTTTATCCAGTGACCATTTAACTGCCCTTAAAGACGACGAGTCTACTGCTGTTGCAAGCAGGCAATAGTGAGGACTGCAGAGGCTGGAGGGCAGAGACGAGAATGGGGCACTGGAAAAGCGCAGCAGGTCAGGCAGCATCCGAGGAGCAGGAGAATCGACATTTCGGGCAAAAGCCCTTCATCAGGAATGAGGCTGTGAGCTGAGGGGTTGGAAAGATAAATGGGGGGAGGGGTGGGGCTGGGGGGGAAGGTAGCTGACAGTGTGATAATTCGATGAAGGTGCGGGTAATGGTGATAGGTCAGAGTGGAGGGTGGAACGGGTAGGTGGGAAGGAAGGTGGACAGGTAGGACTAGTCAAGAGTGCGGTGCTGAGCTGAAAGGTTGGATCTGGGATAATTGGGGTTGGGGGTGGGGGTGTGGGAAATGACGAAACTGGTGAAAGCTTTAGATCTTTCATTAAGAACAGGGAAGGCGGTAGAAGAGGGGGAAGTGTGGCCTGGTTAGACAAGGACGGTATAACAGTTGTTGAAAGAACCTTTGCTGAGGACTCGTCCACTGAGATAGTGTGGGCTGGGGTTAGAAACAGGAGAGGTCACACTGCTGGGAGATTTTTACAGGCCTCCACAAAGTTTCAGGGATGATTTAGCAAAACGATTCTGGGCAGGAGTGAAAGGAACAGGGTGGTCATTATGGGTGACTTTAACTTCCCCAACATTGACTGGAAATGCTATAACTCTAGTACGTCGGATAGTTCAGTTTTTGTCCAATGTGTGCAGGAGGGTTTCCTGACACAGTATGTCGAAGGGCCGACAAGAGGGGAGGCCACATTGGGTCTGGTGCTTGGTAATGAACCAGGCCAGGTGTTTGATTCAGTTGTAGGTGAGCACTTTGGAGAGAGTGACCATAATTCAGTTACGTTTAGTTTAATGATGGAAAGGGATAAGTACATGCTACAGGGCAAGAGTTACAGATGGGGGAAGGGTAATTAGGCAAGTCTTAGGATGCATAGAATGGGGTAGCCAAATGCAGGGGATGGGGACAATCGAAATGTGGAGCTGGTTTAAGGAACAGATATTGTGTGTCCTTAATAGGTCAGGCAGAGAGGAAGTGATAAGGTAAGGGAACCGTGGTTTATTACAGAAATTGCATCTCTTGTTAAGCAGAAGAAGGAGGCTTATGTGACGATGAGACAGGAAGGTTCAGATGAGGTGATGGAGAATTACAGATCAGCACGGAAGGATTTAAAGAGAGAGTTAAGAAGAGCAAAGAGAGGACACGAGCAGTCTTTAGCAAATAGAATAAAGGAGAACCCTAAAGCTTTTTATAGGTATGCGAGGAATAAAAGGATGACTAGGGTAGGAATAGGGCCAGAAAATGCGTTGCTGGAAAAGCGCAGCAGGTCAGGCAGCATCCAAGAAGCAGGAGAGTCGACGTTTCGGGCATGAGCCCTTCTTCAGGAATGAGGAGGGTGTGTCCAGCAGGCTAAGATAAAAGGTAGGGAGGAGGAAGTTGGGGGAGGGGTGTTGGAAATGCGATAGGTGGAAGGAGGTCAAGGTGAGGGTGATAGGCCGGAGTGGGGGTGGGGGCCGAGATCTTAGCCTGCTGGACACACCCTCCTCATTCCTGAAGAAGGGCTCATGCCCGAAACGTCGATTCTCCTTCTCCTTGGATGCTGCCTGACCTGCTGCGCTTTTCCAGCAACACATTTTCAGCTCTGATCTCCAGCATCTGCAGACCTCACTTTCTCCTCCTAGGAATAGGGCCAGTCAAAGACAGAAGTGGGAAGTTGCGTGTGGACCCTGTGGAGATCAGTTTTCACTCAGGAAAAGGAGAATATTGTAGAGGAGAAGAATGAGGTACGAGATATTAGACTAGAAAGGATCGAATTAGTTGCGAAGAGGTGTTATCGATTCTAGAAGGAGTGAAAGTAGACAAGGCCCCTGGGCTGGATGGGATTTATCCGAGGATTCTCTGGGAAGCTAGGGAGGAGGGGTTGGAGCCTTTGGCTTTGATCTTTGAGTCATCATTGTCTACAGATCTAGTGCCAGAAGACTGGAGGATTACAAATGTTGTGCCTTTGTTCAAGAAGGGCAGTAGAGATGACCCAGGTAATGATAGACCAGCGAGTATTACATCTGTTGTAGGAAACGATTATGCGAGATAGGATTTATAATCATCTAGCAAGCAACAATTTGATTTCAGATAGTGAACGTGGATTCATCACGGGCAGGTCATGTCTCATAAACATCATTGAGTTTTTTGAGAAGGTGACCAAGCATGTAGATGAGGGTAGGGCAGTTGACGTGGTGTACATGGACTTCAGTAAAGCCTTTGATAAGGTTCCACATGGTAAGCTGTTGGAGAAAATGCAGAGGCATGGGATTGAGGGTGACTTAGCAGTTTGGACTGGAAACTAGCTTTCTGAAAGAAGGCAGCGAGTGGTGGTGATGGAAAATATTCAGCCTGGAGTCTGGTTACTAGTGATGTGCCACAAAGATCTGTTTTGGGACCACTGCTGTTTGTCATCTTGATAAATTACTTAGACGCAGGCGTAGGTGGATGGGTTAGTAAGTTTGCAGATGACACTAACGTCGGTAGAGTAATGGACAGTTTGGAAGAGTGTTACAGGTTGCAGGGGGAGTTGGATAAACTGCAGAATTGGGCTGAGAGGTGGCAAATGGAGTTCAATGCAGCTAAATGTGAGGTAGTTCATTTTGGGAAGAATAACAGGAAAGCAGAGTACTGGGTCAATGGAAAAATTCTTGGTAGTGTGGACATGCAGAGGGATCTTGGAGTCCATGTACATAGATCCCTGAAAGTTGCCACCCAGGTTGATAGTGCTGTTAAGAAGGCATACGGTGTGTTAGGTTTCATTGGTAGAGGGATTGAGTTCCGGAGCTGTAATGTCATGCTGCAGCTGTACAAAACTTGGAATATTATGTACAGTTCTGGTCACCCCATTACTGCAAGAATGTGGAGACATTGGAAAAGATGCAGAGGAGATTTACCAGGACGTTGCCTGGTCTGGAGGAAAGGTCTTATGAGGAAAGGCTGAGAGACTTGGGTCTGTTCTCATTGGCAAGAAGAAGGCTAAGAGGGGATTTGATAGAGACATACACGATGATCAGAGGATTAGATAGGGTAGACAGTGAAAGTCTTTTTCCTAGGATGATGATGTCAGCTTGTACGAGAGGGCATAACTACAAATTGAGGGGTGATAGATTTAAGACAGATGTCAGAAGCAGGTTCTTTACTCAGAGAGTGGTAAGGATGTGGAATGCCCTACCTGCTGACATAGTTGACTCAGCCACATTAGGGAGATTTAAACAATCTTTAGATAAGCACATGGATGATGATGGGATAGTGTAGGAGGATGGGCTTAGATTAGTTGTCACAACATCGAGGGCCGGAGGGCCTGTTCTGTGCTGTATTGATGCCCTGGGGTTGGAAAGTCCCGATGGGAAAGGTGAGGAATTCTCGTCGGGTGGTTAGGGTCTGGCGCTGGAGGGGGCCGAGGACCTGCATGTCTTTGGCGGAGTGGGAGGGAGAGTCGACGTGTTCAGCCACGGGGCAGTTGGGTTGGTTGGTGCGGGTGTCCCGGAGATGTTCCCTGAAGCGCTCTGCAAGTAGGCGTCCAGTCTCCCCAGTGTAGAGGAGACCGCATCGGGAGCAACAGACACAGTAAATGACATTGGTGGATGTGCAGGCGAAACTCTGATGGATGTGGAAGGCTCCTTTGGGGCCTTGGAAGGAGGTGAGGGAGGGGGGAGGGTGTGGGCTCAGGTTTTGGAATTCCTGCGGTGGCAGGGGAAGGTGCCGGGACGGGAGAGTGGGCTGGTTTGGGGGCGTCATCCTGATGAGGGACCTGACCTACTGTTGCAGGTAGGCTGTCCCACGCCACTACTACATTTACAAACAAAAATCCAAGGAACAAGGGCTTGGGATTCCCACTAAATACAGCTGTTCACCACAACTGCAACCCCCTTCACCAGCCCTGTACCAAACCATCCCAATCCCTTCAATAAAATCATCACAAACGAGAGCAGGAAGAAGGTATTTGTGCTATCCAACCTGCCCTGCTGTTCTGCGAAGACCTGCCTATTCTCATTAACTCCCTTCCCAGAACCTACTCCACTCATTGGTCCAGGTTCCTCTGAGGTAAACCATTCCAACAAATCACATGATGCTACGTGAACGACATCATTGAATTGGTCAGGGTGCAGAAACAAATTACAAGGATGTTACTTAGACCTAGTTTTACCTTGCAAAGAAATATTCAAGTCATTTTGCTTTGGCGTGATCTCACACAGAAATGCAGCTTTTCGAGAGAAATCTTCTTTCATTAATTCACATTGCTGACTGTTCTTAAAATTTATTTACAAGGATGTTACTGGGGTTGGAGGGCGGTTTGAGCTATAAGGAGAGGCTGAATAAGTTGGGGCTGTTTTCCCTGAAGCTGAGGGGGGTCCCCTTATAGAGGTTTATAAAATTATGAGGCCATGAACAGGATAAATAGACAAAGTCTTTTCCCTGGCGTGGGGGAGTCCAGAACTAGAGGGCATAGGTTTAGGGTGAGAGGGGAAAGATATAACAGAGACCTAAGGGGCAACTTTTTCACACAGAGGGTGGTACGTGTATGGAATGAGCTGCCACAGGAAGTGGTGGAGGCTGGTACAATTACAACATTTAAAAGGCATCTGGATGGGTATATGAATAGGAAGGGTTTGGAGGGATATGGGCCGGGTGCTGGCAGTTGGGACCAGATTGGGTTGGGATCTCTGGTCGGCATGGACGGATTCCATACTGTACATCGCTATGACTCTAGGAAGTGGTAGATGCAGGTACAGTTACAATATTTAGAGGATATTTGGACAGGTACACGAATAGAAAAGGTTTATAGTGAAATGAGCCAAATGGAAGTAATTCATTTTTGAGGAAACTGGTGGGAATGGAGGATGAGTCGGACCGACAGTCTGTTTCAGCGTTGTACAACTCTATGACTCAGTAAGATTAGATTACTTACAGTGTGGAAACAGGCCCTTCGGCCCAACAAGTCCACACCGACCTGCAACCCACCCATACATTTACCCCTTACCCAACACTATGGGCAATTTAGCGCGGCCAATTCACCTGACCCGCACATCTTTTGGACTGTGGGAGGAAACCGGAGGAAACCCACGCAGACACAGGGAGAACGTGCAAACTCCACACAGTCAGTCGCCTGAGGCGGGAATTGAACCCGGGTCTCAGGTGCTGTGAGGCAGCAGTGCTAACCACTGTGCCACCGTGCCGCCCACAGTAAAGTGTGCCTCCACGTCTCCTTAAATGGATAGCCCCTTAGAGTGAAGCTGTACCTGTCAGTTCCGGATCCCCTGACATAGGGAATCATCGAGGGGAAAATGAGGACCCGCAGATGCTGGAGATCAGAGTCGAGTGTGTGGTGCTGGAAAAGCACAGCAGGTCAGGCAGCATCCAAGGAGCAGGAAAATCGACGTTTCGGGCATAAGCCCTGCATCAGGAATGGGGAAACATCCACCCTGTCAATCACCTCATGTTTTAATAAGATCGTCTCTCGTTTTCCTAAACTCTTAATGTGTACAGGCCCAACCCACGCGACCTGACCCTTCCTTAATGCACACTTCTCCAAGTGAGAATTAATTCTGTCCTTGACAATAGTCTCTTATAGTTTTACCCACAGACTAACTGACCTGCAGTTAGCAAATTGGTTCTGCTCCGTATTCTTTTTAGAGCAAGTAGGTTCATAGCTCCTTGAAAGGGGAGTCGCAGGTAGATAGGATAGTGAAGGCGGCGTTTGGTATGCTTTCCTTTATTGGTCAGAGTACTGAGTACAGGAGTTGGGAAGTCATGTTGCGGCTGTACAGGACATTGGTTAGGCCACTGTTGGAATATTGCATGCAATTCTGGTCTCCTTCCTATCGGAAAGATGTGAAACTTGAAAGGGTTCAGAAAAGATTTACAAAGATATTGCCAGGGTTTGGAGGTTTGAGCCAAAGGGAGAGACTGAACAGGCTGGGGCTGTTTTCCCTGGAGCGTTGGAGGCTGAGGGGTGACCTTATAGAGGTTTATAAAATCATGAGGGGCATGGATAGGGTAAATAGACAAGGTCTTTTCCCTTTGGTGGGGGAGTCCAGAACTAGAGGGCATAGGTTTAGGGTGAGAGAGGGGAAAGATATAAAAGGGACCTAAGGGGCAACTTTTTCACACAGTGGGTGGTACGGGTATGGAATGAGCTGCCAGAGGAAGTGGTGGAGGCTGGTACAATTACAGCATTTAAAAGGCATTTGGATGGGTATATGAATAGGAAGGGTTTGGAGGGATATGGGCTGGGTGCTGGCAGGTGGGACTAGATTGGGTTGGGGTATCTGGTCGGCATGGACAAGTTGGGCCGAAGGGTCTGTTACCGTGCTGTACATCTCTATGACTCTAAGTAGAAAATTAGCTGCATTCCCCCTGTCTTCTTGCACCGCTCGCACGTGCCCAGAAGAATTCAGGAAAACTGTCAGGGCTCCTGCAATCCTTGGCCTCATTTCCCTCAGTAGGAAAGCACGGTGTTTAATCCATAACCAGTGAATTATTTAGCCCTTCACGACAGGGAAAAGGGATCAGGAGAGATCGTGTGGAGCTGGTTACCTTGGTAACCCTTTTGCTGTTGCCTCCCGGCAGGGCCTGTACGGCAGTGTGATTGTCACCGGGGGCAACACCTTGCTTCAAGGCTTCACCGATCGGCTGAACCGGGAGCTCTCACAGAAAACACCGCCTGTAAGTAGTCCTGATATGGAGATTTAATTCGCTTTGTTGAAGGATTTCCACCCTTGTCACATTAAATGGCAGTGGTTTATCTGAGGGTGAGGGACAGAGTGGGGTTCAGTGGAAACTGGGCACTACTCACAGAGGGGGGGGAAGATGAGTGTGAGACTACAACTTGACATAAAATGGCAGCCGTTCTCGATGTACATAAAATGGCAGCCGCGCTCGAATGTACCGATGCATCGTCCGGTCTCCTTTCGTTTCTCTCATGAGAAAGATTTTTATTCCTGACAAAATTCTAAAATTACAAAAGAAATAACAATCAGAGAGTAGAACAACAATAACAAGAAACCATCTACTATTCCACAAAACGAATAAGAAAAACTACCCATACTACAATTCAATAAATAATTAAACAAATTAAATTAAAATGCAGCGCAACTCCACCAAAGCGCCCCATCATCAGGAGCATCAGTTAGCAAACCCATGTTTATTAAGGATTCTTCCACACAGAGCACTCGTCCCATCAGACCCAGGTCTCATGGCTATACAGAGGCCCTAGTCAATATTAGATTAGATTACTTAGAGTGTGGAAACAGGCCCTTCGGCCCAACAAGTCCACACCGACCCGCCGAAGCGCAACCCACCCATACCCGTACATTTATCCCTTACCTAACACTACGGGCAATTTAGCATGGCCAATTCACCTGACCCGCACATCTTTGGACTGTGGGAGGAAACCGGAGCACCCGGAGGAAACCCACGCAGACACGGGGAGAACGTGCAAACTCCACACAGTCAGTCGCCTGGGAATTGAACCCGGGTCTCAGGCACTGTGAGGCAGCAGCGCTAACCACTGTGCCACTGTGCCGCCCACACGGCCGACAAGTCTGCTTCTATATACTTCAGAAAGGGCCGCCACATCTAATAAAACAAAGTTCCCATTTTCTGGTGCGCCATACTCGTGAGGAAGTCCTGGGGGACATGTTCCATAACTCGCCCACGCCATTCCGATGGGCCTGGAGGACGTTCTGAGATCCAGCTCATCGGACTGTGCTTCCTCGCGCAATGAGTAGGAGTGTTGAACAGCTCCTTTCCACGCTCATCGAACGAAGGCAGATTGGGCCAGCCCAGGGATCGACCTTGACTTCGGTCCCCTCCATGCGACACTTGCTATAGCGCCCCACTACTTGCAAAGCTCGTGGCACAACCGCCAACAATGGGTAAGCGCGCCAATACCTATTTTGCACTTGGGGCACATTGGAGGGGCTCCCTTTTGAAGTTTCGCCAACCGCTCTGGGGCCAACTAGACCCAGGGAAGAACTTTCAGCTTGTAGCCTGTTACAAACTGAGATCTTTCTCCCAAACCTCTGATGAGATCTCCATTCCCAATCCTTGCACCCAGACCCCGCAGAGCTGTTCAATATCTTTCGAGGTGCTACCTTCCAGGACAAGACAGTACCTGTCGTCTGAAGCACTCTCCTCTCTACATCAGACTTGTAAGGAACAGCCAACAGTATGGTCTTCTTCTGGATAAAGTCCCTGATCTGAAAATAATGAGAGGTCCCTACTGGTCAATTCATATTTACGGCTCAGCTGATCAAAGGGGCTTCCTGACCTCTCCCTCCAATAAGTCTCCCAGACAAGAGACTCCCCTGGATGCCCATAACCTAAAACCAGAATCCATCAACCCTGGCCGAAATCCTGGCATTCCTGCTATGGGGTGAAAAAGGAGGATTTCTATAAACTGCCCTCACTTTGTTGTTTTGACCATGTTAGTGACAATCGGGTTCTGACAATAATCCGTGATCGTCCTCATCTTATCCATTTATGGGTGGCACAGTGGTTAGCACTGCTGCCTCACAGCACCAGAGTCCTGGGTTCGATTCCCACCTGACTGTGTGGTGTTTGCACATTCTCCCCGTGTCTGCGTGGGTTTCCTCCGGGTGCTCCGGTTTCCTCCCACAATCCAAAGATGTGCAGGTTAGGGTGAATTGGCCGTGCTAAATTGCCCACAGTGTTAGTCAGGGGTAATTATAAGGTAGGGGAATGGGTTTGGGTGGGTTACTCTTTGGAGGGGTGGTGTGGACTTGTTGGGCCGAAGGGCCTGTTTCCACACTGTAGAGAATCTAATCATAACAAATTAATAAGGGGACATCTTGGGCCTCAATATTCAGCCATATTGACCTTGGATCCTGACCAGCCCAGTCATTCACAAAGGATAATAGGGAGCTTATCTGATATCTCTTAAAATCTGGAAACCACGGACCCCCCCAAATCCCTGGGGAAGCTGCAACTTGCCAAGTTTAATGAGAGGCCACCAGTGATGCCAAATAAAAGAATCGAGCCAACCATAAAGTCTCAGCAACGTTTGTCTGGGCAACATCAGAGGGAGCATGGGGTATCATAAGAACATTCATTTTAATAAAAGCAACTCAACCCAATCAAG
The DNA here is from genome assembly GCF_020745735.1 of Hemiscyllium ocellatum. Classification (NCBI taxonomy): domain Eukaryota; kingdom Metazoa; phylum Chordata; class Chondrichthyes; order Orectolobiformes; family Hemiscylliidae; genus Hemiscyllium; species Hemiscyllium ocellatum. The sequence goes on along the minus strand of NC_083444.1, from coordinate 10,086,026 downwards.
ATGTTGGAAGAAACGCCCAATGCTGAAGGTCCTGCCTTATCTTCTCAAGCAAGTGCAGAAAATTAGCCTTGTATCATTGGTCAAAGGCGGGAGTAATGAAAATGCCTGGGTACAGAAGGCCACCTGGAAGGGAATCGGATTCCATCTTCGAGATCGGGCACGCCCTCCGACTTCATAAAATTAATCTTGTGCCCGGAGTAAATTGCACTAAACGAGGTCCAGACCTTGTCGGGTTTGATACCATCTGCGTAAAGGGTGAGTTTAAGATTTGTGCACTTTGTGTCTCTCACTGCGTCTCACACTTGCGCGCACACCAAAAGAAACAAAAAAGAAAAGAAAAAAAGAAAAAAATAACAGAAAAAAAAACAGGATTGTTGGCCTTAAAAAAAGGGTGAGCTTATATGGCACATCCCCCTCCTCCCCCGATCCCACCTCTCGGCCGAGGATATTGGGGCCCCTCTGGATAGCCTCCACCAGCAGCTTAATCACCAACAGAAACAACAGCAATGAGAGGGGACAATCCTCGTTGGCTGCCTCTACCGATACTGAAATTGTCAGACCGTGTGCCATTAGTAAGGACCGCTGCCATAGAATGGTTATACAGCATTTTCACCCATCTGGCAAAGACCCCCACTGACACCAAACCGGCCCCAGAACATTGAAAAAAAGACACGGCCACTCCACCCGGTCAAACGCCTTCTCCGCCCAAGCCCAGACTGACCCCTGCTGGCACACCCGGACCATCTTCAGCTCTCTTCTGATATGATTAGAGGATCCACGGCCCTTAATAAAAACCTGTCTGGTCCTCCTTTACAATAGAGGGCAGCACCTTCTCCAACCTCAGCGCTAGTGTCTTCGACAGAACTTTAAAATCCGAGTTTAGCAGCGAGGTGGGCACAGTCCTCCAGGTCTTTCCCTTTCTTGAGAAAGAGTGAAATATCAGCTTTTGTCAAAGAGGGGGGGCGGGAGGCAGTCCTGGCTGTACGAATAATTGCGCACGTCCAGCATTAGCCCGGCCAACGTATTAATAAATTCCTTATAAAACTCACTCGGAAAGCCATCTGGGCCAGGTGCCTTGCCACCCTGGAGCTGCCTTACTGCCTCCTGTATCTCTTAGATTGTCAAGGGAGCATTCAAAGGGGACGCCTGTTTTAGAGTCACACTTGAAAGGTCCAGGTGCTTAAAGAAGGCCTCCATCTTTGCCAACCTGCCCTCACAGCCCTCTGAGTAAAATTTCCCAAACGCCGCTTTGATCTTTTTGGAATCACAAGTGAGTGTACCAGTACCCTCTCTAACAGATTCGGAGAGGTGCTCTTCTTCCTAACCAGATAAGCCAGGCGTTTACCTGGCCTATCACCACACTCAAATAGCCTTTATTTCATAAAAGAGACCTCTCTCTTCCCTGAGTAAGCACGGAGTTCAGGTCAGCCTGAAGTGGTAGGATCTGCTGTAACTTAATCACAGATGGCCTGTCAAACTACAATGTCTCGGCTGCCTTTAGCTAGGCCTCAAGTACACGCTGCTGCTCTCCCCTCTGCCATCTCTGACTCACTGGATAAGAGATAATTATAGCCCTTGTGTAGGCTTTGATAGTGTCCCAGAGCACCGACGGGTGACTGGCCGTCCCTGAATTGATAGCTCAAGAACGTTCACGCGAAAAGTAGTCGATAAACGTGCTGTCCTTCAAGAGAAAAGGGTCCAATGGCGTGAACCTACCCCACCTGCCTCTGGCCTCCACCTCCAAATGCACTGCCGCGTGATCAGGAATGGCTGTGTTCCCAATTTTACAGGACAACTCCAAATCCGGGAAAAAAAACCCCGACGGAGCAAGAAACCATTCAGCTTGTGTGGCACCTGTGTGGGTTGGAGAAAAAGGTAAAATGGCTACCCACTGGGTGAAGGCGTCGCCATACACCCACCAATCCCAACTCTCCACGTAAGTCCACCAGTTGTTTAGATTGGAGAGAGGTTCCCAGGGGACCCCTTGGGCATTCTGTCCACCGTGGGATCCATGAGACGATTAAAGTCTCCCCCTATAATCGTATAGTGCACTCCAAGGACCACCAACCTGGAAAGCACATCTGTTAAAAAGGTAAGGGGGTGTGCTGGGGGGCAGTAAACATTCAGAATCCTATATTCCTCACCATGTATTAAAGCTCTGCTCCTCTCAAACTGGCCTTGTTCATCCTCCGTTTGATCTAACAACTGAAATGGGAGATTCTTCGGAATGAGTATAGCCACTCCCCTGCTTTTAGTGTTAAAAAGAACCCCACCCCACCTCCGCTGCAACTTTAGATGTTCCTTGTCATCAAGATGGGTTTCTTACAACATAACAACGTCGATCCTCTCCTTTCTAAGACTCAAAAGTACTTTCTTTCTCTCAATCGGTGAGTGACTCCCATTAATATTCCAGGTGCACCATTTAAGCGAGCAACTAGTCATAGCCATCTGAAACAGCCCGTGATTCTCTGAGAGAAGGAACTGTACTCACAATGCACTGAGTGGGAACAATTAAACACTCATAGAGTCTAAAAAATGCAATTACAGAAGCTACCAAAACAAAAACTTCCAAAAACCACACCGACAATAAACCAATACAATAAACTGATAACAGGAGACCTTCCCCCTTGCCCGTAGGGGGCACTCACGGTACTCACAAACACCTCCATGGCTCCTCCTAGCTGATGCCATGCCCCAAACCAAGGCAAAACAACAAGAATACATAAATCTTTCAAACAAAGAAATTAGGTGATCATCCCTTTAATATTTTTCAGTTCCACCCAAATAACTTCCCTGGATGTATTTCCAGGAATATCCTCCCAAAGCACAGATAATGCTATCCCTTATCAAAAACACCACTCCCCCTCCTCTCTTGCCTCCCTTTCTATCCTTCCTGTAGCATTTGTATCCTGGAACATTAAGCTGCCAGTCCTGCCCATCCCTGAGCCATGTTTCTGTAATTGCTATGATATCCCAGTCCCATGTTCCTAACCATGCCCTGAGTCCATCTTCCTTCCCTGTTAGGCCCCTTGCATTGAAATAAATGCAGTTTAATTTATTAGTCCTACCTTGTTCTCTGCTTTGTCCCTGCCTGCCCTGACTGTTTGAGGGGGAGAGAATGGGAGTGGGGGAATAGAGGGAGAGAGAACAGGAATAGAGAGAGGGAGTAGGAATGAAAGAAAGGAGGGCCAGAATGAGAAAGGAAAATAGAGGGAAAAGTGAATGGGAATGGGAGAGTAGAGAGAGAGAATGGGCATGGGGAAATATTAGAGGAGCGATTGAAAATATTAAAAATGAAAGGGTGAGGCGACAGTGGGAATGGGAAATGGGAGTGAGAAGTGGGAATAGAGGGTGAGAGAGTGGGAATGGAAGAGGGAATGTGGAGAAATAGAGAGAGTGGGAATGGGAGAATAGAGGGAGAGAAAATGGGAATCAGGCATAGTGGATTGGCCTTGCTGTATTGTCCTGCCATGTCCTGGCATGTGCAGGCTAAAGCAATTAGCCATGGTAAATAGTGTGGGGGGGGCTGGAGCGAGATGGGCAGCTGTACAGTGTCTGTGCAGACTCAATACACAGAGTGGCCACTCCGCACTGTCGGGATTCAAGGAACTTCTATGAGATGGAGTGAGTGAGTGTGTGAAAGAGAGACAGGGAGAGTGAGTGTGTGAAAGAGAGTTGGAGAGAGTGAGTGTGTAAATGGAGATGGAGAGAGTGTGTGTGTGAATGGAAATGGAGAGAGTGAGTGTGTGAATGCAGACGGAGAGAGTGAGTGTGTGAAAGGGAGACGGAGTGAGTGTGTGAATGGAGATGGAGAGACTGAGTGTGAAAGGGAGATGGAGAGGGTGAGTGTGTGAAAGGGAGACGGAGAGAGTGAGTGTGTGAATGGAGATGGAGAGACTGAGTGTGAAAGGGAGATGTAGAGAGTGAGTGTGTGAAAGGGAAATGGAGAGTGAGTGTGTGAAAGGGAGACGGAGGGAGTGAATGTGGGAAAGGGAGATGGAGAGAGTGAGTGTGTGAATGGAGATGGACAGAGTGAGTGTGTGAACGGAGATGGAGAGACTGAGTGTGAAAGGGAGATGGAGAGAGTGAGTGTGTGAATGGAGATGGAGAGAGTGAGTGTGCGAAAGGGAGATAGAGAGAGTGAGATAGAGAGAGTGAGTGTGCAAAAGGGAGACAGAGAGAGTGAGTGTGTGAAAGGGAGATGGAGAGGGTGAGATAGAGAGAGTGAGTGTGCAAAAGGGAGACAGAGAGAGTGAGTGTGTGAAAGGGAGATGGAGAGGGTGAGATAGAGAGAGTGAGTGTGTGAATGAAGATGGAGAGGGTGAGTGTGCAAAAGGGAGACAGAGAGAGTGAGTGTGTGAAAGGGAGATGGAGAGGGTGAGATAGAGAGAGTGAGTGTGTGAATGAAGATGGAGAGGGTGAGTGTGCAAAAGGGAGACAGAGAGAGTGAGTGTGTGAAAGGGAGATGGAGAGGGTGAGTGTGTGAAAGGGAGATGGAGAGAGTGAGTGTGTGAATGAAGATGGAGAGAGTGAGTGTGTGAAAGGGAGATGGAGAGGGTGAGTGTGTGAAAGGGAGATGGAGAGAGTGAGTGTGTGAAAGGGAGATGGAGAGGGTGAGTGTGTGAAAGGGAGATGGAGAGAGTGAGTGTGTGAATGGAGGTGGAGAAAGTGAGTGTGTGAAAGGGAGATGGAGAGAGTGAGTGTGTGAAAGGGAGATGGAGAGGGTGAGTGTGTGAAAGGGAGATGGAGAGAGTGAGTGTGTGAATGAAGATGGAGAGAGTGAGTGTGTGAAAGGGAGACGGAGAGAGTGAGTGTGTGAATGAAGATGGAGAGGGTGAGTGTGTGAAAGGGAGATGGAGAGAGTGAGTGTGTGAATGAAGATGGAGAGGGTGAGTGTGTGAAAGGGAGATGGAGAGGGTGAGTGTGTGAAAGGGAGATGGAGAGAGTGAGTGTGTGAAAGGGAGATGGAGAGGGTGAGTGTGTGAAAGGGAGATGGAGAGAGTGAGTGTGTGAATGGAGGTGGAGAAAGTGAGTGTGTGAAAGGGAGATGGAGAGAGTGAGTGTGTGAAAGGGAGATGGAGAGGGTGAGTGTGTGAAAGGGAGATGGAGAGGGTGAGTGTGTGAAAGGGAGATGGAGAGAGTGAGTGTGTGAAAGGGAGATGGAGAGAGTGAGTGTGTGAAAGGGAGATGGAGAGGGTGAGTGTGTGAAAGGGAGATGGAGAGAGTGAGTGTGTGAATGGAGGTGGAGAAAGTGAGTGTGTGAAAGGGAGATGGAGAGAGTGAGTGTGTGAAAGGGAGATGGAGAGGGTGAGTGTGTGAAAGGGAGATGGAGAGAGTGAGTGTGTGAATGAAGATGGAGAGAGTGAGTGTGTGAAAGGGAGACGGAGAGAGTGAGTGTGTGAATGAAGATGGAGAGGGTGAGTGTGTGAAAGGGAGATGGAGAGAGTGAGTGTGTGAATGAAGATGGAGAGGGTGAGTGTGTGAAAGGGAGATGGAGAGAGTGAGTGTGTGAATGAAGATGGAGAGGGTGAGTGTGTGAAAGGGAGATGGAGAGAGTGAGTGTGTGAATGAAGATGGAGAGAGTGAGTGTGTGAATGGAGATGGAGAAGGTGAGTGTGTGAAAGGGAGATGGAGAGAGTGAGTATGTGAAAGGGAGACGGAGAGAGTGAGTGTGTGAATGAAGATGGAGAGGGTGAGTGTGTGAAAGGGAGATGGAGAGAGTGAGTGTGTGAATGGAGGTGGAGAAAGTGAGTGTGTGAAAGGGAGACGGAGAGAGTGAGTGTGTGTGAATGGAGATGGAGACAATGTGTGTGCAAATGGGGCACAAATTTAATCATTATTTCTCTATCCTTCCTTTTATCATTCCCTTTGTCCCAATCAGAGCATGCGGCTGAAGCTGATAGCCAATAACAGCACAGTGGAGCGGCGATTCAGCCCCTGGATTGGCGGCTCGATCCTTGCGTCCCTGGTGAGTCTGTCTGTTACCGGGTAGATTGTAAGTATTGTCCAGCAATGAACATTTGCCGCCCCCCTCCACCCCCAGCTGCAGGGTCCTATGCCAAGTGTTGTGAAACACAGTAATCAGTAACTGATTAAAAGGTCTGGGTATTCGATTGTCAGCATTTCCATTTCTCCCAGGGCCCTTCTCTCATATGTGTCATGGATTTCCTGTAAGGGGGGCAATATTTACATCAAGCACCAGGCAAAATGAAAGTACTGTGAGATTGAGGAATTCGGGCTATCGAAGGGATTGAGGAACATGGGGGGAACAGAGGGATTGAGGGATATGCAGAAACGTAGGAATGGAGGGATATGGGAAATTGAGGGATATGGAGGTACAGAGAGATGGAGGGATATGAGGGGACAGAGAGATTGAGGAATATTGTGGGATTGCAGGATTTTAGGGGAACAGAGGGATTGAGGAATATGAAGGGACAGGGATAGAGGGATATGTGGGGACAGAGGGATAGGAGGACAGAGGGTTGGAGGGCTATTGGGAGATTGAAGGATATGGGGAGGAGACAGAGGGACTGAAGGATATGCAGGGGCAGAGGGATATGGGGAATAGAGGGATCGAGGGATATGAGGGGACTGAGGGATATGGAGTGATTGAGGGATATGGTGGGAGAAGGAATTGAGGGATATGGGGGATTGAGAGATGGGAGTCAGAGGGACAGAGGGATATCAGGGGATTGAGGGATATGGGGGACAGAGGGATGGAGGGATATGGTGGGACAGAGAGATTGAGAGATATGGGGGGATTGAGAGATGGGGACAGAGGGCAGAGGGATATAGGGGTATTGAGGGATATGGGGGACAAAGGGATGGAGGGATATGAGGTGATTGAGAGATGGGGAGACAGGGATGGGGGTTAAGGGGGACAGAGGGATGGAGGGATACGTGGGGACAGAGGGATGGAGAGATTGAGGGGTATGGGGAGACAGAGGGATATGGGATGGAAAGCAAGTGAGGGATACGCATTGACGGAGGATTTGAGGGATGTGGGGAGATGGGGGTGGGCGGGGCAGATTGAGGGATGTGGGGAGACATTTGATTTGGGAGAATGGGGACACAGGATCCAGGGTTGTGGGGAAGGTGAGGTCAAGATGTCAGTAAGGGAGATGCTGGTTGGGAATATCGGCCTGTTCTTGTTGCTAAGCACCGTGACGCTGAGTTTTTCTTTGCACAGGGCACTTTCCAGCAGATGTGGATCTCAAAACAGGAATACGAGGAAGGGGGCAAACAGTGCGTGGAGAGGAAGTGCCCCTGAGCACCGAGTAGGAAGGACCCCCATACATTAGCTGCCCATATGTCTGTCTGAAAGCCAAGCTCTTGCCTGCGCTCCCTTTCCCAACAGGCCCAGTTGGGGCCTAAGCTTTCCCTCTGACTTGTCTTGCCCCTCGGGCCTAGCCCTCTATCTGGGTTTGGGCTTGGCACTCCCTGTCCGGTGTAATGGAGAGAGAGTGTCCACAAGATGACCGCTGAGGCTGAGCCAAGTCCCAGTGGAGGTCCCCACACGAAGGCCTGACCATTCCCCAGACGCGAGAGGCCTCCTAGGCCGGGAGACTCCTTGAACTTCTCTGCCTCATCAGCTCGGGGTAAATCGACTGGTGGCTGCAACAGGAGAAGCAGTCACATTCTTCGGGCTGGGGTTGGCGCGAGGAGAGAAGTTGGGAGGGTGTGAGGGTCACATTTCTGGCCTAGTGGTCAGAGACCTGAACCGGAGGCAAGGGGGAGTGGTCAGGGACCAAGGCAACAGCGGAATTGAAATTTAATCAACAAATGCGTCAGGAATAAGAATGGTGACCATTCAACCATCGGGTTTTCTTAACAAAACATGATTTACCGCACTGTAAAGGCAAGCCAGAGTGGGATTGCCCACTTAAATATCTTCAAATATCCTGTTTATGTTTCTCTTTCACCATCTCCCTCAACCTTAATCCCCTATCGCAACCCCTTCAACCAGTAAAGAACATACAGTTGGGCATCCAGAGGTGAGGCTTTCAATTTAAGGCTTCGGGCCTACATCCGTTGTGAGCTCTGTTTCACAGGATTAGGACTAGGAAGTGGGAGCAGGGAGCCACAGTTTAACTAAATTCTGACACCCTGTGATCCTCAGGTACCTAGGCCGTGATTGTCTGCTGCTAACTCACTCGCTCGATACTGGGGAGGGGGGGGGAGGTGGGGAGAGGGAGAGGGGGATTGGCGGTGGATGCTCATTTAGGCCTTTAGGCCCCTCAAGGGCTCTTCCACAGTTCAGTACAACCGTTGCGCACGGAGGGAATCATCCCAGCTTCCCCATCCCAAGCTTATCGACCGTGAGAGGCCTCGCAGTCTGATTCTCCTGTCCCATCCAATTGAGCACTCAGATCACTCCCTCGCCTTACTTCCCCTTCAGGGAGAATCTGAGACCAGAGGGGCGTCATCTCAGAGTAAAGTGTCACCCGGTTAGGGCAGAGATGAGGAGGAATTTCTTCACGCGGAAAAGAGTAAATGTGTGGAATTTGGAACCGTGGAGACTGGGCCATTGAGGATATTTAAGGTTGAGATCGATTTTTAGTCTGTAAAGGACAAAGGGTTGTGAAGTAAAGGCAGAAAAATGGAATTGAGGATTGTCAGATCTCATTGAATGGCGGAGCAGATTTGACGGGCTGAATGGCCTATATCTTATCTCGAGACGACCTAGGGGGCAGGGGGCAGCCCATGTTGACCAGGAAACAATTGGGACTGACACCAGGGTGCAGTCTGGGATCTTCCTGACCTACCTGGCCTCAGTATCGCACAGGTCAAACCGTTTCCTGTACAGCCAAGGGGAACAGGAAGTGACATTGGGCCACCTCAGGATGACAGCCTTGGTGGAAATGGGTCAGCTCTGGATCTCGCGAGTTGGGATTGTTGGCAACAGGCAAATGTCAACGGGTTACTGGACCAGAGCTTGGGTACCAAGGTTGGGATATCGGACTTTCGTGGGCGGGCGTTTTTGCGTTTTGTTCACGGGATGAGGGCGTCACTGGCTAGGCCGCATTTCTCAGGAGAAAGTGAAGACCCGCAGATGCTGGAGATCAGAGTCGAGAGTGTGGTGCTGGAAAAGCGCAGCAGGTCAGGCAGCATCCGAGGAGCGGGAGAGTCAACGTTTCGGGCATAAGCCCTTCATTATAGAGTCATAGAGATATCCAGCCCGGAAACAAACCCTTTGGTCCAACCTGTCCATGCCAACCAGATATCCCAACCCAATCTAGTCCCACCTGCCAGCACCCAGCCCATATCCCTCCAAACCCTTCCTATTCATATACCCATCCAAATGCCTCTTAAATGTTGCAATTGTACCAGCCTCCACCACATCCTCTGGCAGCTCATTCCATACACATACCACCCTCTGTGTGACAAAGTTGCCCCTTAGGACTCTTTTATATCTTTAAGGAATCAGGCAGCATTTCTTGCCCATCTCTAATTGCCCCAGAGGGCAGTTAAGAGGCAACCACATTGCTGTGGGTCTGGAGTCACATGTAGGCCGCATTGGGGGTAAGGATGGCAGTTTCCTTCTCTCAGCGACATCACGAGTTTTTCCAACAGTGGATTCACAGTCATCATTGGACTCATAATTCCAGATTTATTCCGGACCGTTATTGGTCAGAGTATTGAGTACAGGAGTTGGGAGGTCAAGTTGAGGCTGTACAAGACATTGGTTAGGCTACTTTTGGAATGCTGCGTGCAATTTTGGTCACTCTGCCATGGGAAAGATGTGTAATTTGGAAAGGTTCAGAAAAGATTTACAAGGATGTTGCCAGGGTTGGAGGGTTTGAGCTACAGGGAGAGGCTGAACAGGCTGGGGCTGTTTTCTCTGGAGCGTCGGAGGCTGAGGGGTGACCTTCTAGAGGTTTATAAAATCATGAGGGGCATGGATAGGGTAAAAGGGTCTTCCTGATGAACAACTTATGCCTGAAGTGTTGATTCTCCTGCTCCTCGGATGCTGCCTGACCTGCTGTGCTTTTCCAGCACCACACTCTTCGAATCTGATCTCCAGCATCTGCAGTCCTCACTTTCTCCCAAGGGTGGGGAATCAAAAACTAGTAGGCACAGGTTAAAGGTAAGAGGGGAAAGATTTAAAAGGGACCTAAGGGACAACCATTTCATGCAGAGGGTGGTATGTGTATGGAATGAGCTGCCAGAGGAAGTGGTGGAGGCTGGTACAATTACAGCATTTAAAAGGCATCTGGATAGGAAGGGTTCGGAGGGATACGGACCAAACGCTGGGAATGGGACTAGATTAAGTTAGGAATAATTTAGGGCAGCACGGTGGCTCAGTGGTTCGCACTGCTGCCTCACAGCACCAGGGTCCCCGGTTTGATTCCAGCCTCGGGTGACATTCTCCCTGTTGTCTGTGTGGGTTTCCTCCGGGTGCTCTGTTTCCTCCCACAGTCCAAAGATGTGCGGGTCAGGTGAATTAGCCATGCTAAATTGCTCATAATGTTGGGTGCATTAGTCAGAGGGAAATGGGTCGGGGTGGCTTACTCTTCAGAGGGTCGGTGTGGACTGGTTGGGCTGAAGGGCCTGTTTCAACACTGTCGGGAATCTAATCTAATATCTGGTTGACATGGACGAGTTGGGTCAAAGGGTCTGTCTCTATGCTGTACACTCCTGTGACTATATTTCATTGAATGGGGCTTTTCCTTGACAATGAATTAACTATAATCTTAATTCCCGATTTTTAAAAAATTGAATTCAAATTCCTCCACCCATGATGGGATTCGAACCTGGATCTCCAGATTTGGGTCACTGGATTGGTAGTCCAGCGATTACCACTAGGCCATTGCTTCCCATTACTACAGAGTTCAAGGGTCACTTTCAGGTCAGACATGCACCTGAGGGATCAGACAGGTCATTCTATCTGGGCGCAGGGTTGGCGATCAGGCACAGGCCTCAGGATTGGGGGCAGGGTGGGGGAGGGACATGCATGGGGGCCAGTTGGGCAGAGGGTTTGGAGCTCTGGGGTTCAGGAAACAGGGAGCACATGCTTCTGGGGACTCGAGCAAGTGGTTCTAGGCTGGTTTTTGGCATAGGGCTTGAAATCCCTAGTTTCAGTGGGGCGCAGGGTTTGGGAGGAGTGATACAGTGATATATAATGGGTACCGAGCATCACCCTCAGCCAGTAGAAAACTCCATCTTACCTCGAACCAAATAAGTCCCTGGATATATCTGAGATCCTGCAGGTCAACACTGGGGAATTGTAACCCTATTTGTACCCTCAAATTATGAAGATAAATTATTATGCGTTGAGGGTATCTCAGTGGATAGAGAGAGACATGTTTCTAGAGCTTTCCAACTTGAGCCCATCAGGATCCAGATACAAGAATACCAAATTTCCAAACAATTTCTACTGCTCGGGGGGGATTGGGGGTCAAGGGGTGCGATTGGTTTGCAAGTCAACTCTGATTGGCACTAGGTGTTGCTATGGAGGAGGCCACTAGCGGGCTTCTCTCTCTCCTACACTGCACTCGTCAGGACCCAAATGCAAGAATGCCAAATTTCAAGGCCCACAGGACAAAAGCCTTAGGGAGCCTGTGATTCCCCTTTGTTTTCTTCCTGGCTTGAGAAGGAAGGTTTCGGGTCTGCTCACCGGTGCCTGAGGCCAGTTTAAAGAGGGGGGCATTTATGTGGCGCCTTTCACAACCTCCCAGAGTGCTTTGCAACCGGCGGCGTGCTTTTGAAGCGTGGGTCCTGTGGTATTTTCGGACATTGCGACGGTTCATTTGCGCAAAGCAAGGTCCCAGGAGCAGCGTTGTGAAATCGAGCAGGCTTCTGAATTTACCGTTGTTAGCCGAGGGCTGACTATCAACCCAGGACACCAGCAGGATTCCCACCCACCCTGCCTGCCCCTCTTAGAAACGGGGGGGGGGGGGGGGGGGGTGGTTCTTCATTACGCACCTCAGAGGGCCCAAGGGAGGTTGTCCAAGGTGCCCAGACTGCACCGACTTGAGCCAACAGACCAGGAGTTTCCTTATTAAAACCCAGGAATATCTGCTCCGTCTGCCTCAGAACCAGACGGAGCGGGAGGATTTAATCCTGGAGGCGCAGAGGGGTTGTGGAGGGGAGTATTGCAGGGTTACTGAGCCGGCTGTCACATCAGATATTGTGTTGCGTTAAGATCTCCAGTTGAACTATTCCCTGCTTCTCTGTTTGTTATCAGTTTAAATGTTGTACCTGCCAATGTTCTGTATATAATTTGTATAACTGGCTTCTGACACCATTAACAATGTTTCCCAGCTGATTGAACACGATTGCTCAGAGTCTCACCAGTTATTAATTCTTATTTGTAAAGGATTGTTGCAAACACCTCCCTTCACCCTAGGACTTGGGTCTGAGGCCTTGGGGACCTGTCCTTACACTGGGAGCTGGGGCCCTGTCTTCACACTGGGAGCTGGGCCCTGTCCTCCCAATGAGGCCTGCGGCCCTGACCTCCCCAATGAAGCCTGGGGACCTGTCCTTACACTGGGAGCTGGGGCCCTGTCTTCACACTGGGAGCTGGGCCTTGTCCTCCCAATGAGACCTGCGGCCCTGTCTTCACACTGGGAGCTGGGGACCTGTCCTCCCAATGAGGCCAGGGGCCCTGTCTTCACACTGGGAGCTGGGCCCTGTCTTCCCAATGAGGCCTGCGGCCCTGTCTTCACACTGGGAGCTGGGGACCTGGGGCCCTGTCCTCCCAATGAGGCCGGGGGCCCTGTCCTCCCAATGAGGCCTGGGGCCCTGTCTTCACACTGGGAGCTGGGGACCTGGGGCCCTGTCCTCCCAATGAGGCCGGGGGCCCTGTCCTCCCAATGAGGCCTGGGGACCTGTCCCCACAGTGGGGCCGAGAGCCCTGTCCTCACACTGGGAGCTGTATTGCTAAGGTGAGGGAGGATTGTTAAAGTAACAGGTTGTTGTTAAGGTGAGGGAGGTCGTTGTTGAAGTGAGAGAGTGATCGTTGTTAAGGTGAGGGAGGTCGTTGTTAAGGTGAGGGAGGTCGTTGTTGAAGTGAGAGAGTGATCATCGTTAAGGTGAGGGAGGTCATTGTTAAGGTGAGGGAGGTCGTTGTTAAGGTGAGTGATCGTCGTTAAGGTGAGGGAGGTCATTATTACGGTGAGGGAGATCATTGTTGAAGTGAGAGAGTGATTGTTATTAAGGTGAGGGTGGTCGTTGTTAAGGTGAGGGAGGTCGTTGTTGAAGTGAGAGAGTGATCATCATTAAGGTGAGAGAGGTCATTGTTAAGGTGAGGGTGGTCGTTGTTGAAGTGAGAGAGTGATCGTCGTTAAGGTGAGGGAGGTCGTTGTTAAGGTGAGGGAGGTCGTTGTTAAGGTGAGTGATTGTCGTTAAGGTGAGGGAGGTCATTATTACGGTGAGGGAGGTCATTGTTGAAGTGAGAGAGTGATTGTTATTAAGGTGAGGGAGGTCGTTGTTGAAGTGAGAAAGTGATTGTTATTAAGGTGAGGGAGGTCGTTGTTAAGGTGAGGGAGGTCGTTGTTGAAGTGAGAGAGTGATTGTTATTAAGGTGAGGGAGGTCGTTGTTAAGGTGAGGGAGGTCGTTGTTAAGGTGAGGGAGGTCGTTGTTAAGGTGAGTGATTGTCGTTAAGGTGAGGGAGGTCATTATTACGGTGAGGGAGATCATTGTTGAAGTGAGAGAGTGATTGTTATTAAGGTGAGGGAGGTCGTTGTTAAGGTGAGGGAGGTCATTGTTGAAGTGAGAGAGTGATTGTTATTAAGGTGAGGGAGGTCGTTGTTAAGGTGAGGGAGGTCGTTGTTAAGGTGAGGGAGGTCGTTGTTGAAGTGAGAGAGTGATCGTCATTAAGGTGAGGGAGGTCGTTGTTAAGGTGAGGGAGGTCGTTGTTGAAGTGAGAGAGTGATCGTCGTTAAGGTGAGGGAGGTCGTTGTTAAGGTGAGGGAGGTCGTTGTTAAGGTGAGTGATCGTCGTTAAGGTGAGGGAGGTCATTGTTGAAGTGAGAGAGTGATTGTTATTAAGGTGAGGGTGGTCGTTGTTAAGGTGAGGGAGGTCGTTGTTGAAGTGAGAGAGTGATCGTTGTTAAGGTGAGGGAGGTCGTTGTTGAAGTGAGAGAGTGATCGTTGTTAAGGTGAGGGAGGTCGTTGTTAAGGTGAGGGAGGTTGTTGTTAAGGTGAGGGAAATTGTTAAAGTGAGATGATGTCAACCAAATGGTTCTTCTTCAGGAGCAAAACCAGCTATTCGACAAAGTAAAGCATCTCTGAGTAGACTTAATGGAGTCAAAACTGATGGAGGGTGTGCATTGCAGTTGCTTCTAACATCCCAACAGTGAAAAAAGTTCCAGCCTTTCAGTCTATTTTTATATCTGGAACTCTCCATTCCTGGCAACTTGGTAAATCTTTTCTGAACTCTCTTCAGTTTAATAATATCCTTCCCATAACAGGGGAAACCAGAACTGCATACAGTACTCCAGAAGAGGCCTCACCAATGTCCTGTACAACCTCAACATGACGTCCCAACCCCCTACACTCATAGGTCTGAGCAGTGAAGGCAAGTGTTAAACACCTTAACCACCAAGTCTACCTCTGACGTAAATTTCAAAGAATTATGTACCTCAACCCTTAGGTTTCTCTAACCAGGGCCACTACCATTAACTGTATAAGTCCTGCCTTTGTTGTAGCAAAATGCAGTACCTCACATTTATCCAAATTAAACTCCCTCTGCCACTCCTCAGCCCTTTGACCCAATTGATCAAGGTCTCTTTGTAATCTTAGATAACCGTCTTCAATGTCCACTATAGGATGATCAAGGGTTGGCCCCAGCCACACATTGCTCAGGACCACCGGACATCTCTAAAACCATAGGAGCAGAAATTAGGCCATTTGGCCCACTGAGTCTGTTCTGCCATTCAATCATGGCTGGTAGGTTTTTCAGACCCATTTTCCCGCTTTCTCCCTGTAACCTTTGATCCTCTTGGCAATCAAGAACTTACCTATCACTGTTTTAAAATCATATAATGTCACGTAGGCACAGGAGAAGGCCACTCTGCCCCTTGAGCTGGTTCTGTCATTCCAATGGCTGATAGCTAACAGATTTATGAACTTCCTATTCTCTGGGTGCCTTCAAACAACTAAACCGCCATCTTGAAACCTCCCAGCCACTCACCTCCAACTTCCACAACCTCCCCCATTCAACAGAAGAGAGGTTCCCTCTGGGCAAACGGACATGTAAAACCCTCCCGCCCCACCTCCCCATCGTTCGGGTGAATCGGAACACCGCTCCTCCCCCTCACTCAACCCCCAACGCAAAGATCCCAGCCAACCATTAGAAAAAGTCTCGGGGAGGCAGACACAACGGAAGAATCCAGAAGGTTAGAGTAAAAACAGAAAGATTTGGAGAAACTCAGCAGGTTCTGGCAAGCACATGTGTGGAGAGAGAGAAACGGAGTTAACGTTTTGAGTCCAGGATTGCTAATTCCAGCATCAATCAGCCGATAAACGTAGAGGGTGTCTGAACCACCCAACTGGTTCAGGCTGAGGCCTGTTGGTATGGGCATTGTTGGACAACTGGTTCAGGCTGAGGCCTGTTGGTATGGGCATTGTTGGACAACTGGTTCAGGCTGAGGCCTGTTGGTATGGGCATTGTTGGACATCATTGTCCATCTATCACAGTTTCAACCAGCCGCCATCTTGAAACATTGCAGTCCGTGTGCTGTCAGGACACCCGTGATGCCATAAGATGTGCACTTCCAGGATTTTGACCCAGCAACACTGAAGGAACACCAACATATTTCCAAGTCAGGACAGTGAGTAGCATGGAGGACATCTTGAGCGATGTTCCTACGCTACCCACGTCCGTCTAGATGGGAGAGGTCATGGTTTGGATCAGAGGAATCTCGGCATTGCATCTTGTGCGTTCTCTGCAGATAACAACCCGCGAAACTCGAGCACGGGACCACGAGACTGAATGGGAGAAAGATCAAGGGATGTGGCACCTTGAAAGGAGTTGACCTCAAGAGAGCAGGACCCAACGGGAGAGATTCACCCACTATTTGTGTTCAATTAAGTTCGGTCACCGTGATGTTGTTTCAGACAAGATTTGGGGACTTAGAATTCTTCACAGAGAGGGGTCGATTCTGAATTACACCTTAAAATTGGTGGTGGTGGGAGGGGCAGAAGTGTCAGCCACCTTGTTGTCATGGCAACTCCAATGAAGATGTTCTGCCATTTTGAAAGGGGCCTGTTTTATGTGCTGGATTATTCTTGTATTCGTTCACAGGATGAGGGCATCATTAGCCAGGCCAGCATTTTGCCCAACTCTAATCGCCCCAGAGGGCATTAAGAGTCAGACATGTTGGTGTGGGTCTGGAGTCAGATGTTAGCCAGACCAGGTAAGGATGGCAGTTTCCTTTCCTAAAGGACATTAGTGAACCAGATGGGTTTTTTTTTGACAATCCATAAGACTCTTAAGTGCAGATTTTGTTTTATTGAATTCACATTCTAGCACCTGCCATGGCAGGATTCAAACCCGGGCCTTCAGCTGGCTCTCTGGATTACATATAACCCCCTTGGCTTTTCCCCTGCTCCTTCCTCCCATTCCCTTGCTTGCATCCTGTACAGAGAATTGGGGTTCATTGGACACGGACTCGTGCTAAGGTGGTTAGCTTTTCAAGATGGCGGCTGCCTTATTGCCATGGTTACTTCACTGTTCAGTTGGCCATTCAGACGAAGCACTGAAGGGGAAGAAATGCAGGAACCACTGGAGGTACAATTCTTATCTCACGATAGTTAGGGCTTTGCGGTTAAGTGAACATGGGGAGAAGAGGGAAAGGAGTGCGGATTTTCGTTAGACAGGGAGGTTTTGTTTTCCCCACTCTCACTTGACGTCCAGATGTCCGAAGTCGGGAAGGCTCAATTTTCCTTTCCGCCATTGACGTTGGGAGCAACCGCCGGGTCTGGTAGCGTCTGAGGACGGCCCCTCAGGAGCAGGTGAAGTCTCTGTGAGATGTCGAGCAGGGAAGAGTTGAGGGCCTCCACTGCCTGGGTCAGGTGACTCAAAGCCTGGGCCTGCTCCTCCAACCATTGCTGATTGACTCGCAGCAGGCTTTCCAATTGGCCACAGGAAGGGTCCAAAGCATCCTGGGAAGGGCCCCGCTCTGACCCCAGCTCAAAGACGGTCACTTGCTCTTTAATCTCTGCAGGAGGGAATGGGAGGATCTGGTTCAGTGCGTCATTGTCAAGTAGAAACTCAACAGGGTGCTTTCATTTTCAGCTGCAAATGTGTTGCTGGTCAAAGCACAGCAGGTTAGGCAGCATCTCAGGAATAGAGAATTCGACGTTTCGAGCATAAGCCCTTCATCAGGCTTTCATTTTCAGTTTAATTTTGGGTATAGGTTAAGCAAAGAAAAGCCAATTGAGGCCACATGGCCATTCATAGGATCACAGAATCCCTACAGTGTGGAAGTAGGCCATTCGGCCCATTGAGTCCACACTAACCCTCCAAAAAACATCCCACCCACTCCATACCCTCCTCCATGGCATTTCCTGTGGCTAATCCACCTAGCCTGCTCATCCGTGGACACTATGGGGCAATTTAGCACGGCCAATCCACACTAACCTGCACATCCCTGGGCACTATGGGGCAATTTAGCACGGCCAATCCACCCTAACCTGCACATCCCTGGACACTATGGGACAATTTAGCATGGCCAATCCACCCTAACCTGCACATCCCTGGACACTATGGGACAATTTAGCATGGCCAATCCACCCTAACCTGCACATCCCTGGGCAGTATGGGCAATTTAGCACGGCCAATCCACCCTAACCTGCACATCCCTGGGCAGTATGGGCAATTTAGCACGGCCAATCCACCCTAACCTGCACATCCCTGGACACTATGGGACAATTTAGCAAGGCCAATCCACCCTAACCTGCACAGCCCTGGGCAGTATGGGACAATTTAGCAAGGCCAATCCACCCTAACCTGCACATCTTTGTGGGAGAAAACCGAAGCACCCAGAGGAAACCCACGCAGACACGGGGAGAATGTGCAAACTCCACACAGACAGTCGCCCGAGGCTGGAATCGAACCTGGAGGTCCCTGGCGCTGTGAGGCTGCAGTGCTAACCACTGAGCCACCGTGCTGTCACCAACCCCCACCCCACCCCCACCTCTCCACCCAGTCTATGGTGGCCCAGAGGGAGAGAGCAGTATGTGTGGGAATGAAGGGACTGACCCTCCATTTTGAAGTGTACAAGACAAAGTTGTGTCCTTTGCCAATTTTTATGGGGTTTTCCCTTGGGGGAATACCCACACCAGCCTTACCTCACACCCTCTTCATCTCACCCGCAGCCGCCATGTCTTTCAATCCCTATCCCCATGTGGGTTTATCCAGCTCCCCTTCACTGTTCACCTGAACCCCTCCTTGTGGGAGTGACTCTCCCAGTGTTGCAGAGTCAGAGACGTACAGCACGGTAACAGACCATGTTGATATCCCAACCTCATCTAGTCCCACTTGGCCCATATCTCTCTGAACCCTTCCTATTCATACACCCATCCAGATGCCTTTTAAATGTTGCACCACCACTTTCTCTGGCAGCTCATTCCATACATACACCACCCTCTGTGTGAAAAGTTTGCATCTCAAGTCCTTTTTAAATCTTCCCCCTCTCACCTTGAACCTATGCCCTCGAGTTCTGGATTCCCCTCCCCGCAGGGAAAAGACCTTGGCTATCCACCCTATCCATCCCCCTCATGATCTTGTAAACCTCTATAAGGTCACCCCTCAGCCTCCGACGCTGCAGGGAAAACAGCCCCAGCCTGTTCAGCCTCTCCCTGTAGCTCAAATCCTCCAACCCTGGCACATCCTGGTAAATCTTTTCTGAAAATTTTCATGTTTCACAACATCTTTCCGATAGGAAGGAGACCAGAATTGCACGCAATATTCCAACAGTGGCCTAACCAATGTCCTGTACAGCCGCAACATGACCTCCCAACTCCTGTACTCAATACTCTGACCAATAAAGGAAAGCATACCAAACACCTTCTTCACTATCCTATCTACCTGCGACTCCACTTTCAAGGAGCTATGAACCTGCACTCCAAGGTCTCTTTGTTCAGCAACACTCCCTAGGACCTTACCATTAAGTGTATAAATCTTGCTAAGATTTGTTTTCCCAAAATGCAGCACCTCGCATTTATCTGAATTAAACTCCATCTGCCACTTCTCAGCCCATTGGCCCATCTGATCAAGATCGTGTTGTAATCTGAGGTAACCCTCTTCTCCGACGTTTACTACACCAACGGTTCACCACCAAAAAGCGACACCTCACAGCGGTAAATCCCATTCTCGTGACGGGAGGAACCGGGGGGGTGGCGGAAGGAATTTATAGAAAGTTAACCCCGTCCCCGGGCCGATCGGCTGAACCCGTTACCTGTGCAAGCGGTGAGCTCCTCGTTGCTGCGGTAACCAGGCCTACACTCGCAGCCCCCGAGGGGCACCACCCAGTCTCCCTCACTAGCGCAGTGCAGCTTCATGGGGACGGAACTCTCCGTGGCGTTGGCCACGCACGTGCCATGGCTCACGGTCAGCGAGCTGAGGCTGGGCCCCGCCGCCGTCGCCGGGAAGCGGGCCAGGTTGGCGACGGTGGCCGGGCACTTGCGGAAGAAGGCCCGCACGGACAGCAGGTTGACGCAGGCTCCCCGGTCCCGGAACGCCAAGTGGAAGCCCGCCCCGGTGAGTGGGCCTAGCGGCACGGTCACCCTGTTGACCTTGCCCATCCCGTTGAGGGCGAAGACGTGCTCGGCGGTGATGTCCTGGGCCTTGGTGAAGGTGGCCTTTAGCTGGGTGGCCATACGGGCCGAGGGCTCACCGTCGGAGCCTGCCTCGCCGTAGTAAAGGCCGAAGGTCTCCCGGCATGATCCATCGGTGCCAGGTATGGAGCTGCAGTCCCTGATGGTAAACCGCAGATCGACATAAACCATCTGCGCCTCCCCACGGTCGATGTAGGCGCTCCGTAACCAGTTGTCCTGGTTGGGCTGGTCCACGTTACACACGCGGTAGGTTCTCATCGTGTTGAACATCTTGTCCACGGCCACGGTCTCTTCCCACTTCCCCGGGGAAGCGGGGGGGGGGGGGGGAGACCAAGGGAGGGAGACAGAGGAAGGGAGGGAGCAGGAGGGAGCGGGAGGAGGGAGAGGGGACAAGAGAGATGGAGGGATCGGGGGAGAGAAGAATGGGAAGGAGTGGGGGAGAGGGACGGGGAGAGAAGGAGGAAGTAGGAGAGAGAGAGAGAGGAAGTGGGAGAGAGAGGGGGAGGGAGGGATTGGGGGGGGGAGGGAGAGAATGGAAGAGAGAGGAAGAGAGAGAGGAAGGAAGTGGGAGAGTGGGAGGGTAGGGAGGAGAGAGAGAGAGAGAGAAACAGTGGGAGAGGGAGTGAGAGAGGGAATGAGAGAGAGGGAGAGAGAGGGAGAAGGTGGGGACAGAGGGAGAGAAAGGGAGGGGCAAGAAACAGAAGGGAAAGACAGAAGGGGGGGGTCAGAGAGGGAGGGAGGGAGTGAGACAGAGGAGTGGAGAGAGATGGTGGGGAGAGAGGGATGGAATGGGGAGGACAGAGAAAAGAGGGAGAGGAAGTGAGTGAGGGAAAGATAGCAGGGGGTTAGAGGTGGGAGACAGCAGGAGGAGAGAGAGGTGGGTGAGAAAGGGGGAGGGAGAGGTGCGAGAGAAAGGCGGGTGATAAATGTGATAAAGACAATGGACATTCTGCCCTTCCCAACATCCCTGTCAGTCTCCATGGCCTGGACTGAATGGGACTGGCTCATTGGAGAATGTTGCTGTCAATCAGAGACTGGGGTTCAATTTAAGTAATCGTGTGTGGGCGTGTGTGTGTGTGTGGGTCTGGGGGTGTATGTGTGTGTGTGAGTGTGAGTGTGGGTTTGGGGGTGTATATGTGTGTGAGAGTGTGGGTTTGGGAGTGTATGTGTGTGGGTCTGAGACTGGGTTGGGGGTGTGTGTCTGTGTGTGTGAGTGTGGGTTTGGGGCTGTATGCATGTGGGTGTGTGAGGGTGGATATATGTGTGGGTTTGGGGGTGTATATGTGTATGTGAGAGTGTGGGTTTGGGGGTGTATGCGCGTGTGTGTGAGTGTGTATTTTGGGATGTATGTGTGTGGGTCTGAGAGTGTGCGTTGGGGTGTGTGGGTGAGTGGGCGTGGGTTTGGGGGTGTATGTGCCTATGTGAGTGTGTATTTTAGGATGTATGTGTGTGGGTGTGTGAATGTGGGTTTAGGGGTGTATGTGTGTATGTGAGTGTGTATTTTAGGATGTATGTGTGTGGGTGTGTGAGTGTGGGTTTGGGGGTGTATGTGCTTATGTGAGTGTGTATTTTGGGATGTATGTGTGTGGGTGTGTGAGTGTGGGTTTGGGGGTGTATGTGTGTATGTGAGTGTGTATTTTAGGATGTATGTGTGTGGGTGTGTGAGTGTGGGTTTGGGGGTGTATGTGTGTGTGTGAGTGTGTATTTTATGATGTATGTGTGTGGGTCTGAGAGTGTCAGTGTGAGAGTGTGGGTTTGTGGGTGCGTGAGTGTGGGTTTGGGGCTGTATGTGTGTGGGTATGTGATGGTGGCTATATGTGTGGGTTTGGGGGTGTATATGTGTGTGTGAGAGTGTGTATGTATGAATGTGTGTGTGTGCATGTATGTGTGCATGCATGTATGTGTGTGTGTGCATGTATGAGTGTGTGTGTATGTACGAGTGTGTGTGTATGTACGAGTGTGTGTGTATGAATAGGTATGTGTGTGTATGAATATGTGTGTATGTGTGAATATGTGCATGTGTGTGTGTTTATGAATATGTGTGTGTATATATGTATGAATATGTGTGTGTATGTATGAATATGTGTGTGCGTGAATGTGTATGTATGAACTTGTGTGTATAAATATGTGTGTGTGTGTATGAATATGTGTGTGTATGTATGAATATGCGTGTGTGTGAATGTGTGTATATGAATGTATGTGTGTGTATGAATATGTGTGCGTATGTATGAATATGCGTGTATGTGAATGTGTGTATATGAATGTATGTGTGTGTGTGTATGAATGTATGTGTGTGTATGAATATATGTGTGTGTATGTATGAATTTGCGTGTGTGTGTATGTATGAATGCATGTGTGCATGTATGTATGAATGTGTGTGTATGTATGAATATGCATGTGTGTGAATGTGTGTATGAATGTATGTATGTGTGTGTATGAATGTATGTGTGTGTATGAATGTGCGTGTGTATGTATGAATGTGCGTGTGCATGTGTGTATGTATGAATGTGTGTGTATGTGTGAATGTGTGTGTATGAATATGTATGTGTGTGTATGTATGAATATGCGTGTGTGTGTGTACGGGTGAATATGTATGTGTATATATGAATATCCGTGTGTGTGTGTGTGTGTGTATGAATATGTGTGTGTATGACTGTGTCTGTGTATGAATGTGTGCATGTGTGTATGTATGAATGTGTGTGTGTATGTATGAATGTGTGTATACGTATGTATGAATATGTATGTGTGAATGTATGAATGTGTGTATATGTATGTATGAATATGTATGTGTGCATGTATGAATGTGTGTGTATGAATCTATGTGTGTGTGTAAGTGTGTGTGTATGTATGAATGTGTGTGTATATGTATGAATGTGTGTGTGAATGTATGAATATGCGTGTGTGTGTGTGTGTGTGTGTATGCATGAATATGTGTGTGTGTGAATGTGTATGAATATGTGTGTGTGTATGAATATGCGTGTGTGTGAATGTGGATGTATGAATATGCGTGTGTGTATGTATGAATGTGTGTGTGTGTATGAATATGTGTGTGTATGAATATGCGTGTATGTGTGCGTATATGAATATGTATGTATGTGTGTGTATATGAATATGTGTGTATGTATGTATGAATACGTGTGTATGTGTGTGTGTATGAATATGCTTGTGTGTGTATGTGTGAATATGTGTGTGTATGTATGAATATGCGTGTGTGTGAATGGATGTATGAATACGCGCGTGTATGTATAAATGTGTGTGTGTGAATATGCGTGTGTGTGAATGTGCATGTATGAATATGCGTGTGTGTGAATGTGTATGTATGAATGTGTGTGTATGTATGAATATGTGAGTGTATGAATATGTGTGTATGTGTGTGTATATGAATATGTATGTATGTGTGTATATGAATGTGTGTATATGAATGTGTGTGCATGTATGAATGTGTGTGTATATGAATGTGTGTGTATGTATGAATGTGTGTGTATGTATGAATATGTGTGTGTATGAATGTGTATGTATGAATATGCGTGTGTGTGAATGTGTATGTATGAATATGTGTGTATATGTATGAATATGTGTATAAATATATGTGTGTATGAATATGTGTGTATGAATGTATGTGTGTGTGTGTATATGTATGAATGCGTGTGTGTGAATGTGTGTGTATGAATGAATGTATATGTGTGTGTATGAATATGCATGTGTGTGAATGTGTATGTATGAATATGTGTTTGTATGTATATGTGTGTGTCTATGAATATGTGTGTGTGTATGAATAAATATATGTGTGTGTGTATGAATATGTGTGTGTGTATGAATATGTGTGTATATATATATGAATATGCATGTGTGTGAATGTGTGTATATGAATGTGTGTGTGTATGAATATGTGTGTATGAATGTATGTGTGTGTATGAATGTATGTGTATGTATGAATGCGTGTGTGCATGTATGTATGAACTTGTGTGTGTACGTATGAATGTGTGTGTGTATGTATGAATATGTGTGTGTGTGAATGTGTGTGTATGAATGTATGTGTGTGTATGAATGTATGTATGTGTGTGTATGAATGTATGTGTGTGTATGAATGTGTGTGTGTATGTATAAATGTGCGTGTGCATGTGTGTATGTATGAATGTGTGTGGGTATGTATGAATATGTGCATGTGTGTGAATGTGTATGTATGAATATGTATGTTTGTACGAACATGTGAATGTGTATATATGAATATGTGTATGTATGAATATGTGTATGTATGAATGAATATGCGTGTGTGTATGTATGTATATGCGTGTGTTTGTATGTATGAATGTGTGTATATGTATGAATATGCATGTGTATGTATGAATATGTGTGTGTATGTATGAATATGTGTGTGTGTATGTATGAATATGCGTGTGTGTGAATGAGTGTGTGTGTGTATGAATGTATGTATATGTGTGTATATGTATGAATGTGTGTGTATGCATGAATGTGTGTGTGTATGTATGAATGTGTGCATGTGTGTGAATGTATATGAATATGCGTGTGTGTGAATGTGTAAGTATGAATATGTGTGTGTGTGCATGTATGAATGTGTGTGTGTATGAATGTATGTGTGTGTGTAAGTGTGTGTGTATGTATGAATGTATGTGTGTATGTGTGTGTATTAATGAATGTGTGTGTATATTTATGAATGTGTGTGTGTGAATGTATGAATATGCGTGTGTGAATGTTGAGGTATGAATATGCGTGTGCGTATGTATGAATATGTGTATATGTGTATGTACGAACATGTATGTGTATGTATGAATATGTGTGTGTATGTATGAATATGTGTGCGTGTGTATGAATGTATGTGTGTGTGTATGAATGTATGTGTGTCTGTGTGCATGTATGTACGAATATGTGTGTGTATGTACAAATGTGTGTGCGTAAGTATGAATGTGTATGTGTATGTATGAATATACTTGTGTGTATGTATGAATGCATGTGTGAGTGTATGTATGAATGTGTGTGTATGAATATGCGTGTGTGTGAATGTGTATGTATGAATATGCGTGTGTGTGAATGTGTATGTATGAACATGTGTGAATGTGTATGTATGAATGTGTGTGTGTATGAATATGTGTATATGAATATGTATGTATTTGTGTGTATGTATGAATATGCGTGTGTGTGTATGTATAAATACGTGTGTGTATGAATATGCGTGTGTGTGAATGAGTGTGTGTGTGTGAATGTGTATGAATATGTGTGTGTGAATGTGGATGTATGAATACGCGCGTGTTTGTATAAATGTGTGTGTGTGTGAATATGCGTGTGTGTGAATGTGCATGTATGAATATGCGTGTGTGTGAATGTGTATGTATAAACATGTGTGAATGTGTATGTATGAATGTGTGTGTATGTATGAATATGTGTGTGTATGAATGTGTATGTGTATGAATGTATGTACATGTATGAATGTGTGTGTATGTATGAACGTGTGTGTATGTATGAATGTATGTGTGTGTGTGAATATGCGTGTGTGTGAATGTGTATGTATGAATATGCGTGTGTGTGAATGTGTATGTATGAATATGTGTGTATATGTATATGTGTATGAATATGTGTGTATGAATATGTGCGTGTTAATGTGTGTATATGAATGTGTGTGTGTATGAATATGTGTGTATGAATGTATGTGTGTGTGTATGTATGAATGTGTGTGTACGTATGAATGTGTGTGTGTGAATGAGTGTGTATGAATGTATGTATGTGTATGTATGAATGTATATGTGTGTGTATGAATATGCATGTGTGTGAATGTGTATGTATGAATATGTGTTTGTATGTATATGTGTGTGTCTATGAATATGTGTGTGTGTATGAATAAATATATGTGTGTGTGTATGAATATGTGTGTGTATGAATATGTGTGTATATATATGAATATGCATGTGTGTGAATGTGTGTATATGAATGTATGTGTGTGTGTATGAATATGTGTGTATGAATGTATGTGTGTGTATGAATGTACGTGTATGTATGAATGCGTGTGTGCGTGTATGTATGAACTTGTGTGTGTACGTATGAATGTGTGTATGTATGAATATGTGTGTGTGTGAATGTGTGTGTATGAATGTATGTGTGTGTATGAATGTATGTATGTGTGTGTATGAATGTGCGTGTGTATGTATAAATGTGCGTGTGCATGTGTGTATGTATGAATGTGTGTGGGTATGTATGAATATGTGCATGTGTGTGAATGTGTATGTATGAATATGTATGTTTGTACGAATATGTGAATGTGTATATATGAATATGTATGTGTATGTATGAATATGTGTATGTATGAATGAATATGCGTGTGTGTGTATGTATGTATATGCATGTGTTTGTATGTATGAATGTGTGTGTGTATGTATGAATATGCATGTGTATGTGTGTATGTATGAATATGTGTGTGTGTATGTATGAATATGTGTGTGTGTATGTATGAATGTGTGAATGTGTGTGCGTGTGTGTATGTATGAATGTGTGTATATGTATGTATGAATATGTGGGTGCGCATGTGTGAATGTGTGTGTGTATGAATATGTGTGTATATGAATATGTATGTATGTGTGTGTATGTATGAATATGCGTGTGTGTATGTATGAATACGTGTGTGTTTGTATGAATATGCATGTGTGAATGAGTGTGTGTGTGTGTATGAATGTGTATGAATATGTGTGTGTGAATGTGTATGTATGAATATGCATGTGTGTATGTATGAATGTGTGTATGTGTGAATGTGTGTATGTGTGTGTATGTATGAATGTGTGTATATGTATGTATGAATATGTGGGTGGATGAACGTATGTGTGTGTATGTATGAATGTGTGTATATGTAAGAACGTGTGTGTGTATGTATGAATATGCGCGTGTGTGAATGTGTATGTATGAATATGCGTGTGTGTGAATGAGTGTGTGTGTGTATGAATGTATGTATATGTGTGTATATGTATGAATGTGTGTGTATGCATGAATGTGTGTGTGTATGTATGAATGTGTGCATGTGTGTGAATGTATATGAATATGCGTGTGTGTGAATGTGTAAGTATGAATATGTGTGTGTGTGCATGTATGAATGTGTGTGTGTATGAATGTATGTGTGTGTGTAAGTGTGTGTGTATGTATGAATGTATGTGTGTATGTGTGTGTATTAATGAATGTGTGTGTATATTTATGAATGTGTGTGTGTGAATGTATGAATATGCGTGTGTGAATGTTGAGGTATGAATATGCGTGTGCGTATGTATGAATATGTGTATATGTGTATGTACGAACATGTATGTGTATGTATGAATATGTGTGTGTATGTATGAATATGTGTGCGTGTGTATGAATGTATGTGTGTGTGTATGAATGTATGTGTGTCTGTGTGCATGTATGTACGAATATGTGTGTGTATGTACAAATGTGTGTGCGTAAGTATGAATGTGTATGTGTATGTATGAATATACTTGTGTGTATGTATGAATGCATGTGTGAGTGTATGTATGAATGTGTGTGTATGAATATGCGTGTGTGTGAATGTGTATGTATGAATATGCGTGTGTGTGAATGTGTATGTATGAACATGTGTGAATGTGTATGTATGAATGTGTGTGTGTATGAATATGTGTATATGAATATGTATGTATTTGTGTGTATGTATGAATATGCGTGTGTGTGTATGTATAAATACGTGTGTGTATGAATATGCGTGTGTGTGAATGAGTGTGTGTGTGTGAATGTGTATGAATATGTGTGTGTGAATGTGGATGTATGAATACGCGCGTGTTTGTATAAATGTGTGTGTGTGTGAATATGCGTGTGTGTGAATGTGCATGTATGAATATGCGTGTGTGTGAATGTGTATGTATAAACATGTGTGAATGTGTATGTATGAATGTGTGTGTATGTATGAATATGTGTGTGTATGAATGTGTATGTGTATGAATGTATGTACATGTATGAATGTGTGTGTATGTATGAACGTGTGTGTATGTATGAATGTATGTGTGTGTGTGAATATGCGTGTGTGTGAATGTGTATGTATGAATATGCGTGTGTGTGAATGTGTATGTATGAATATGTGTGTATATGTATATGTGTATGAATATGTGTGTATGAATATGTGCGTGTTAATGTGTGTATATGAATGTGTGTGTGTATGAATATGTGTGTATGAATGTATGTGTGTGTGTATGTATGAATGTGTGTGTACGTATGAATGTGTGTGTGTGAATGAGTGTGTATGAATGTATGTATGTGTATGTATGAATGTATATGTGTGTGTATGAATATGCATGTGTGTGAATGTGTATGTATGAATATGTGTTTGTATGTATATGTGTGTGTCTATGAATATGTGTGTGTGTATGAATAAATATATGTGTGTGTGTATGAATATGTGTGTGTATGAATATGTGTGTATATATATGAATATGCATGTGTGTGAATGTGTGTATATGAATGTATGTGTGTGTGTATGAATATGTGTGTATGAATGTATGTGTGTGTATGAATGTACGTGTATGTATGAATGCGTGTGTGCGTGTATGTATGAACTTGTGTGTGTACGTATGAATGTGTGTATGTATGAATATGTGTGTGTGTGAATGTGTGTGTATGAATGTATGTGTGTGTATGAATGTATGTATGTGTGTGTATGAATGTGCGTGTGTATGTATAAATGTGCGTGTGCATGTGTGTATGTATGAATGTGTGTGGGTATGTATGAATATGTGCATGTGTGTGAATGTGTATGTATGAATATGTATGTTTGTACGAATATGTGAATGTGTATATATGAATATGTATGTGTATGTATGAATATGTGTATGTATGAATGAATATGCGTGTGTGTGTATGTATGTATATGCATGTGTTTGTATGTATGAATGTGTGTGTGTATGTATGAATATGCATGTGTATGTGTGTATGTATGAATATGTGTGTGTGTATGTATGAATATGTGTGTGTGTATGTATGAATGTGTGAATGTGTGTGCGTGTGTGTATGTATGAATGTGTGTATATGTATGTATGAATATGTGGGTGCGCATGTGTGAATGTGTGTGTGTATGAATATGTGTGTATATGAATATGTATGTATGTGTGTGTATGTATGAATATGCGTGTGTGTATGTATGAATACGTGTGTGTTTGTATGAATATGCATGTGTGAATGAGTGTGTGTGTGTGTATGAATGTGTATGAATATGTGTGTGTGAATGTGTATGTATGAATATGCATGTGTGTATGTATGAATGTGTGTATGTGTGAATGTGTGTATGTGTGTGTATGTATGAATGTGTGTATATGTATGTATGAATATGTGGGTGGATGAACGTATGTGTGTGTATGTATGAATGTGTGTATATGTAAGAACGTGTGTGTGTATGTATGAATATGCGCGTGTGTGAATGTGTATGTGTGAATGTGTGTGTATGAATATGTGTGTGTATGTGTACGTATGAATATGTATGTGTATGTACGAATATGTGAGCGTGTGTATGAATGTATGTGTGTGTGTATGAATGTATGCGTGTCTGTGTGTGTTTTTTTTATGAATATGTGTGGGTATGTATGAATGTGTGTGTATGTATGTATGTGTGTGTAAGTATGAATGTGTATGTGTATGTATGAATATGCATGTGTGTGTGTATGTATGAATATGTGTATGTGTGCATATGAACATGTATGTGTATGTATGAATATGTGTGTGTATGTATGAATG
This sequence comes from Hemiscyllium ocellatum, assembly GCF_020745735.1. Lineage (NCBI taxonomy): Eukaryota > Metazoa > Chordata > Chondrichthyes > Orectolobiformes > Hemiscylliidae > Hemiscyllium > Hemiscyllium ocellatum. The sequence goes on along the minus strand of NC_083444.1, from coordinate 10,056,512 downwards.
TATGTGTGAATGTATGTATGAATGTGTGTGTATGAATATGCGTGTGTGTGAATGCGTGTGTGTGAATGTGTATGTATGAACATGTGTGAATGTGTATGTATGAATGTGTGTGTATGTATGAATATGTGTGTATATGAATGTGTGTGTGTGTGAATGAATATGTGTGTATGTGTGTATATGAATATGTATGTATGTGTGTGTATATGAATATGTGTGTGTATGTATGAATACGTGTGTATGTGTATGAATATGTGTGTGTGTATAAATGTCTGTGTGTGTCAGTATGAATATGTGTGTGTGTAAGTGTGTATGTATGAATGTGTGTGTATGTATGAATGTATATGTGTGTGTATGAATATGCGTGTGTGTGAATGTGTATGTATGAATATGCGTGTGAATGTGTATGAATATGTGTGTGTATGTACATGTGTACGTATGAATATGTGTGTATGAATATGTGTGTGTGTATAAATATATGTGTATATGTGTGTGTGTGTATGAATATGTGTGTGTGAATATGTGTGTATATGTATGAATATGCATGTGTGTGAATGTGTATATATGAATATGTGTGGGTGTTTGAATATGTGAGTGTGTATGAATGAATGTGTGTGTGTATGTATGAATATGCGGGTGTGTGAATGTGTGTATATGAATGTATGTGTGTGTGTATGAATATGCGTGTATGAATGTATGTGTGTGTATGAATGTATGTGTGTGCATGTATGTATGAATGTATGTGTGCGTGTATGTATGAATGTGTGTATGTGTATGAATGTGTATGTGTATGAATATGCGTGTGTTTGTATGAATGTATGTGTGTGTATGAATGTATGTGTGTGTATGAATATGTGTCTGAATATATGTGTGTATGAATGTATGTGCGTGCATGTATGTATGAGTATGTGTGTGTATGTATGAATGCGTGTGTGCGTGCATGTATGTATGAATGTGTGTGTGTATGTATGAATGTGTCTGTATGAAGATGCGTGTGTGTGTGTATGTATGAGTATGCGTGTGTGTGAATGTGTATGTATGAAAATGCGCGTGTGTGTATGTATGAATATGCGTGTGTGTATGTATGAATATGTGTGTGTGTGAATGTGTACATATGAATATGCGTGTGTGTATGTGTGTGCATGAATATGCATGTGTGTGTGCATGGATGTGTGTGTGTATGTATGAATGTGTGTGTATGTATGAATATGTGTGAGTATGTATGAATATGTGTGTGTGAATGTGTGTGTATGAATGTATGTGTGTGTATGAATGTATGTATGTGTATGAATGTCCGTGTATATGTATGAATGTGCATGTGCATGTGTGTATGTATGAATGTGTGTGTATGTATGAATATGTGCATGTGTGTGAATGTGCATGTATGAATATGTGTGTGTATGTATGAATGTGTATGTATGAATATGTATGTGTATGTGTGTATGTATGAATATGCGTGTGTGTATATTATGAATGTGTGAGTGTGTATGAATATGTGTGTGTGAATGTGTATGCATGAATATGCGTGTGTGTATGTATGAATGTGTGTGTATGAATGAGTGTGTGTATGAATGTATGTGTGTGTATGTATGTGTGCGTATATATGAATGTGTGTGTGTATGTATGAATGTGTGCATGTGTATGAATGTGTATGAATATGTGTGTATGTGTATGTATGAATGTGTGTATGTGTATGTGTACGTATGAATATTAATGTGTATGTATGAATATGTGTGGGTGTGTATGAATGTATGTGTGTGTGTGTGTGCATGTATGTATGAATATGTGTGTGTAAGTATGAATGTGTATGTGTATCTATGAATATACTTGTGTGTAGGTATGAATGTATGTGTAATTGTATGTATGAATGTGTGTGTATGAATATGCGTGTGTATGAATATGTGTGTATGTGTGTGTAT